>NW_024400076.1:0-52533 GCF_905171765.1 Bufo bufo
AAATTCTCAACACGTCATTGAGCTGTTAAGCATGGCCGTATACTTTTAACCACCTATTAGAAATGGGCATCCAAATACTTTTGACCATGATGTACTGTATACGCATGAATAAAGAAGATATCATACATAGTCAGAATAGACTTACCTTTTGCATTGTGTCTTTAACTTTTGGAACAGGAAGGCGAGGAAGGGACGCCTGGTAACTGTAAAGCATGGGCTTACGGCCAGAGAAAATCTTCACTAAAGTCTAACAATAAAATAAGGAGAGTGTAAGCAGTATAATAATACAGACTGCCTATATAGTTCATAGAAATGGATGTGGGCACTACTGGACTGGCTGCCATGGGAAAGCTCTAGAAATACTAACATGTCCACGGGTAAGCTGCTTCTGTATAGTTATAGTGGCACGCCACCATCGAGTAACACAGTTAACAAATTTAACTATATGGCATCTTTGCATGACAGATTCATTATCTGTATCTATTTTTTGTTGCTAGTTTTACTTTTTATTTTGTGGTTTTATTTTTTACTCTGTGCTATGTGCACCCCCTGTCTCCAAACCAATGCAGGTATATACAGAGCAGCTACAAATCATTGGGTAACGGGTTCTTCCCATAAATACAGGGACTCTATCTCATCAGGAATGTCAATGGACCAGTCACTACTGTCCTTAAAGGGAACCTGACATCAACTTTATGCTGCCCATACTAACGGCAGAATAAAGTAGAGACCGGTGAGTTGATTTCAGCGGTCTGTCATTTATAAGTTAAAAGTAAGTGGTTGCCGAGAACCAACATCACAATCATTGCAGACTAGGCCTGGAAAAAAGAGTCCTGGCCACCTGAGAAGAGTCCTGGTTATTCATGAATTCCTGCTCTCCTGCCCACCTGCTGATGACTGACCGTCTTCTACCTAGTTTTTGCCCTTTCTCTCTAGGAGAGAACTGCCAATCATCAGCAGATGGGTGAGAGAGCAGGAGATTAGGAATAACCTTGACTCTTCTCATGTAGATTTGACTCTTTTCAAGGCCTGGGCTGCAATGATTATGATGCTGGTTCTCGGCAACCACTTACTTTTAGCTCATGAGTGATACACCACTGAAATCAGCATTTCTGTCACTAATTTATACTGCCCTCAGTAAAGTTAGCATAAAGTTGATGACAGGTTCCCTTTAAGACCGGGCCTATTTTCATTTATTTTTCTTCCCTACTTTCCAATAGCCATAACCTTTTTTTTTTTAAATCAAATCGTTTTTATTGAACAATAAATACATAGTATAACATAAAACAATACGTTGTATTTTCCTTTCTTTACTTTATAGCCATAACCTTTTAGTTATTTTATTTTTTTGTTAACATAGCCATATGAGGGTTTATTCATTGTGGGACAAGATGCATTTTTGAAAAACGAGAAAAAAAGAATTCTTTGTGGGGTAAAATTTAAAAAACAAAAATTCCACCAACGTTTTTGTAATGGACCCACGCAAACACGGGGAGAACATACAAACTTCATGCAGATGTTGTCCTTGGTAACCACTGAGCCACCGTGCTGCCCATATGTATACATAGATAGCTGTCAGTTACTGATAGTTGTACATGGGGGACGTGTTATCAGTGATTGATAGTATTCTCTGTGTAAATGTGTATATAGATATAGCTGTCAGTTACTGATAGCTGTACACGGGGATGGTGTTTTCAGTGATTGATAGCATTCTCTGTGTAAGTGTGTATACAGAGATAGCTGTCAGTCACTGATAGCTGTACACGGGGATGGTGTTTTCAGTGATTGATAGCATTCTCTGTGTAAGTGTGTATACAGAGATAGCTGTCAGTCACTGATAGCTGTACACGGGGATGGTGTTTTCAGTGATTGATAGCATTCTCTGTGTAAGTGTGTATACAGAGATAGCTGTCAGTCACTGATAGCTGTACATGGGGACGTATTATCAGTGATTGATAGTATTCTCGTATCTCTTCTCTACAGGATAGGGGATCAGTGTCTGAGGCCCCTGCCAATCAAGAGAATGGGAACCCCTGTTCTCCATTTGAAAGGACGGAAAACGCACATGCGTGTCTTCCTCTCCATTCAACTCTATGGGACTACTGGAGATAGCCAAGTATAGGCACTCAGCTAACTCTGTCAGCCACAGCATGCGGGCCTCAATACTCATGATCGGTGGGGGCAGACACTGATCAACTATCCTGTGGAGAGGGTATAAGTGGTTGTAATGGGACAATCCCTTTAAATTACTTTCTTTCTAAATTTCTTAAACTTTCAAACAACCCCCTCATTAAAGAGAGGGCTCATAACTTCTATCAACCTCTAGTAGCAAAGACCTACTGCTATTACAGAATATAGCAGAGGTCCACTTATGCTTTCCAAGCACAGCCCTGGAAGGATTTACCTTTGGAAAGATTCATATTTAGTTCCGTTCTACCAACAGAAACTCCAAACCCACTAGCATCCATTCAAGTGTTCGAAGTTCAAGTGAAACTTATTTGTTAAAGGCAATGCTCCTTACCAACCATAACTTGGTGGTGGCTGACATCTTGCCATGCTGCTCGTACATCCAGCCATGGTACGATAGGAGTTGTTTTAGTATATAACGCATGGTCATGATGAGTGCAAACCACAGGGCCGTGGAGAAGAGCAAGGCGCTAATAATACTCTGTCCTTGGTGAGATAGGTAGTAACTGCAAAGATTAAAAAGGAAAAGTTATCTGAAAAATGCTCATATCACAACATCACCAATCCAGTCTCTATGAATGCGGTATAGGCAAATCTGCCTCCGACTGTCCATGACTGAAAGTAGCAGGCAACGTAAATGCTGGCTTTCTGTGAAGACCACAAAAGCTGCATACAATCTTCTTATAGAGTACGTCCAAATCTGCAGCATTTTACAGTACCAGCAAAATGAATACGATACTAAGGAATCTTACTTAGAGGTCTCTTGCACACGACCGTATGCATTTTGCAGTCTGCAAAAAATACGGATGACATCCATGTGCATTCCGTATTTTGCGGAACGGAACAGCTGGCCCCTAATAGAACAGTACTATCCTTGTCCATAATGCGGACAATAATAACACATGTTCTATTTTTTTGCAGAACGGAAATACGGAATCGGAATGCACAAGGAGTACCTTCCGTTTTTTTTGCGGACCCATTGAAATGAATGGTTACATATACGGTCCGCAAAAAAAAAAAAAAGAAACGCAAATGGAATGAAAATACGTTCGTGTGCAAGAGGCAAGACGCTGAGAAAAGAATCTGCAGCATAAACTGACCTGTGAGGCAGATTTGAAATCAGCAGCGTGTCAATTTGCAATGAGCCTTATATGCACTCCATGTGAATCTCAATGGCATACAGATCTGCATCTCTAATATCAATAAAAAACTGATCAGCCGAGATACATCATAAACACAATTTCCCTCCTTCGTCTCCCTCTCTAAAATGGGAATACCCTTTAATTATTATATAACTAACATGTTATACCATAATTAGGGTATGGTATGTTGCCATGGGATGTGAACTGCTGTGGAAAAATCCCTGACAAATCCGATGAACACATGCGTAATATGCAGGGTCGCCAACAAGAATTTTTCTCTTCTCTAGACAACTTTTCCCCAAATCATGAACAGTCAACATTTTTTTAGGACAAATTGGAAAACCATAATGAATGATAAAGATTATAAGTAATACATGTAAATAGCTCAATATACTGATAACACCTCATTACCAGCATTTACTGTGAGCTGGAAAAACTAGATTTTTGTACTTACCGTAAAATCTGTTTCTCTTTCGTTTATTGTGGGACAAAGGCTTGACCGTGGGTATAGCTGCTGCCACTAGGAGGCGAGATTTTACGTTAAGTACAAAAATCTCGTTTTCTCATCCGTATTATTGGGGGACACAGGCTTGACCGTGGGACGTTACAGAGCAGTCCCAGGGATGGGCCACAAACGAAGAAGCCCTCCGGCCAGAGAAACGCCGTCTGCAAAACTCTATGCCCTAGAGAAGCGTCAGAAGATACAAAGGTGTGTACTCTGTAAAATTTGGAAAAGGTGTGCAAAGACGACCTGGTAGCCGCCTTGCACACCTGAAGGGCCGAAGCCCCAAGATGTACTGGCCAAAGCAGAATGAGCAGTAACCCGGAAAAGCGGAGCCTGGTCACTGATGCGGTATGCTTCCACAATGGCTAAACGAATCCATTGGGAAATGGAAACTTTGGACGCAGCCAGCCCTCGTCTCGGTCCCTCTGGAATGACGAATAATGAATCCATCCGTCGGAAAGAGGACGTCTGAGACAGATAGATGCGAAAAGCCCGAACCAAATCCAGAGTGTGGAGTGAGGATGAGACGGGCAGGACAAATGGGAGAATGATCTCTTCATTGAGATGGAATGCCGACACGACCTTTGGATGGAAGGACTAGACATGGGAAGAACTACTTTGTCCTGATGGAGGAAAAGGAAGGGCGACCGACAGGAAAGAACCGCTAGTTCCGACACCCTACGGATGGAAGTGACTGCCACCAAAAAGGTAACCTTGTAGAACAGGAAGCGAAGTGACACCTACTGCAGAGGCTCAAACGGAGAGGACTAGAGAGCGCTGAGCACCAGATTAATACGTGTGCCACCCCCTACTGAAGGGTCCGAACTGCAGAAAGCAAAGCCAAGTTCCGCTGAAAAAGAATGGAAAGGGCCGAAACTTGCCCTTTGAGGGAACTGAGAGCCAGCCCCAAGTCCATGCTCGACTGCAGGAAAGACAAGAGTCGCGGCAACGAGAACGGAATGAGAGACAACTGGTGGCGTTCGCACCAACTAAACCAACTAAAGTAGGACTTCAGGGTCCAGTGATAGATCCAGGAGGACGACGGCTTCCTAGCACGAATCATGGTCTGGACCATCCGAGAAACCCAGAGCCATTAGTACCGTGGCTTCAACAGCCATGCTGTTAAATGTAGAAAACCTAAATTCGGGTGGAAGATCGGTTCCTGCGACAAGAGGTCCTCCCAAAGTGCAAGACGCCAGGGTTCGTTGGCGAGGAGGGAGACTAGGGATGCGTGCCATACTCTGTGTGGCCAGTCCGGGGCCATGAGAATGACAGGCAGACCTTCGGACCAAATTTTCCGGAGAAGACGCGGAATGAGCGGAAGAGGAGGAAACGTGAACTGCGTCCACGGGATCACAAGGGCGTCCGATGCCCGAGGATCCTTGGACCTCGCAACGAACTTCTCTACCTTGAAGCGGGAGGTCATGAGATCCACATCAGGCCGACCCCATCGCTCGCAGATCGCGAGAGAGACCTGTGGATGCAAAGCCCATTCCCGGGATCGAATCTCTCTCGGCTGAGAAAGTCGGCGATCCAGTTGTCGACGCTGGGGATATGAACTGCCGACAGAGCTGGGACATGGCTCTCCGCGCAGGAGAGGATGAGCGCTGCTTCCAGCATGGCTGTGGGGCTCCGGGTGGCGTCCTGGTGGTTTAGATATGCAACTGCTGTGGAATTGTTGGATTGAACCTGTACTGGATACCCACGGAGACGATCCGTCCAATGAACCAGAGAGACAAATTGCCCGTAATTCCAGAATATTGATCGGAAGGGAGCGTTCCTCGCAGGACTAGGTGCTCTGGACCAAGAGATTGTCCAGAACTCCTCCCCAGCCCTGGAGACTGGCGTCCGTCGTCAACACTATCCAGCAGAGGGGAAGGAAGGAGCGGCCTGATGTCAGCATCGGAGACATCAACCACCACCGAAGATCTCTGCGCGTCGGGGCTGGGAGACTGATGAGTCGATCCAGGGAGGCTGGGGAACGGTCCTAAGTAGTCAGAATGTCGCTGAAGAACCGTGGTATGGAACTGAGCATAGGGCACTGCTTCGAAGGAAGAGACCATGTGGCCCAGAGCCCTCATGCACTGGCGAATGGGAAGAGGCTGAGGCCGCAACAAAGAGAGGATCTGACAACGGAGAGTTTGTTCTGGGGCAAGAATATCTTGGCCCGATCGGTGTTGAACAGCATGCTCAGAAATTTCAGCTGTTGAGATAGGTGAAGACATGACTGATAGGTTCAGAACCCACCCCGAAACGTTCCAGGGTGTCCCGGACGATGAGTAGGCTGTCCGCGTTGCCCGGAATGATGGATCCTTGATCAGGATATCGTCCAAGTACGGAATCGCCACTATCCCCCTGGCATGAAGCAGAGCCATGACTGAGGCCAGAATTTTGGTAAAGACTCTGGGAGCTGTGGCAAGACCGAATGGGAGGGTCACAAACTGGTAATGAAAAGGTCCCACTGCGAACCGAAGATATTTCTGGTGACTGACGCAGATTGGAACATGGAGGTAGGCGTTCTTGATGTCTATCGATGACAGGTACTCCCCCAGGTAGCGGCGGAGGGCATTGAGGTCTAGGATAGGACGGAACGTACCCTTTCTTGGAAAAACCAGTACCCGTTCGAGCGAAAAAAACAGTAACCCTCCGACATGACTTCTCGTACCCAGGCATCCGAGATGTGAGCTAGCCACCCATGCTGGAACAGATGAAAATGCCCTCCCACTCGACTGGGTGGGCAGAGACCACACATCATGCAGAGTAGGACTTGGGGGTATAGGGCTTGGAGCCCTGCTGGCGAGGACGCCAGGGAGGGCAAGGCTTGAAAGATGGCTTGCGCTTCTGCTCTGGGGCAGATTTGTCGGCTGGCTGCTTAGGGCTGGAGAAACCCCGAAAGGGCCGAAAAAGAGGTCTTTTTAGACCTGTTAAAGCACGTCCTGCTCTGCTGCAAATGGGTGCTTTTAGCCCCTGTAGCATTAGAGATAATCTCATCCAGACGCTTGCCGAAAAGTCTGCTACCTGCAAAAGGGAGGGACGTCAAGGCCTGTTTAGAAGCATTATCCGCCGCCCAGCAAGATAGCCACAGGGTAGGGCTGCACGATATATCGCAAAAGTAATCGAATCGCGATAATCGGCAAATGCGGTTTGGCGATTCGGCCGAGCCGAAAATGCCGCGATTATTATATATGAAGGGGCCCCTATTGATAAAAAAAAGTCCTCTGTCCTATTACAGCCTCTGTACTTACTTTCACAATGAATGCATGCACTGCAGCGACGAGCGGGAGCGAGCGAGGCAGCCGGCCGGCGCGGGACTGAAGTCACTTAGTCACGCTCCTGCTTCCTGAATTAAGTGGGAAGAGCGTGCCAGTGACGTCAGTCACGCGCCGGCCGGCTCGCTCTCTGCCGCTCTCTGCAGTGTGAGTGCATTCATAGTGAAAGTACAGAGGCTGGCCATTTTATGAATAGGAGAGTTAACACATGAAGGGACACATGGGGCCATGAGGGGGACCAGCATAAGATGCTATATGTGTGTCTTATGCTGGCCCCCCTCGTGGCCCCATGTGTCATAGCACACATCCCCTATAACAGTGCCCTCCGCAGGTCCCCCATAACAGTGCCCTCCGCAGGTCCCCCATAACAGTGCCCTCCGCAGGTCCCCCATAACAGTGCCCTCCGCAGGTCCCCCATAACAGTGCCCTCCGCAGGTCCCCCATAACAGTGCCCTCCGCAGATCTCCCACATAACAGCGTCCTCCACAAATCCCCCATAACAGCATCCACAGATCTACACCTCCACAGATCTCCCACATAACAGCGTCATCCACAGATCCCCCACATAACAGTGCGTCATCCACAGATCCCCCACATAACAGAGTCATCCACAGATCCCCCACATAACAGCGTCATCAACAGATCTCCCACATAACAGAGTCATCCACAGATCCCCCACATAACAGCGTCATCAACAGATCTCCCACATAACAGCGCCATCCACAGATCCCCCACATAACAGTGCCATCCACAGATCCCCCACATAACAGTGCCATCCACAGATCCCCCACATAACAGTGCGTCATCCACAGATCCCCCACATAACAGCGTCATCCACAGATCTCCCACATAACAGCGTCCTCCACAGATCTCTCACATAACAGCGTCCTCCACAGATCTCCCACATAACAGCGTCCTCCACAGATCTCCCACATAACAGCGTCATCCACAGATCCCCCACATAACAGCGTCATCCACAGATCCCCCACATAACAGCGTCATCCACAGATCCCCCACATAACAGCGTCATCCACAGATCCCCCACATAACAGCGCCATCCACAGATCCCCCATAACTATGTCATACCCAGCCGCGTCAGCGGCTCTTATGGGAAAATCCAAGCAAATAGACCTCTAGCACAATTCCCTTAAAATATCGCATCGCACATCGTTATCGCAATTTTTAGGGCCCTAATCGCAATCGCACAAAATTCCCATATCGTGCAGCCCTGCCACAGGGTATGGCGAATAGCCACCAAAAGGGCTGAAGAGCGGGCCAAAAGCCTGGCCGCGTCCAGAGAGGCCTCACAGATGTAAGAGCTGGCGTGGGAAAGTTGTACTGCAATATCTGAAAGTTCCTCCGAGGAGTCCCCAGAGGCGAGGCCTCGACGTAGCTCGTTTGCCCACTCGGTTATAGCCTTGCTAACCCATGTAGAGGCAAAAAACGGGCGCAGGGCAGTGCCAACTGCTTCAAAAGAAGATTTGGCAAAGGATTCCAATTTCTTATCCTTGGGGTCCGAGAAGGAAGCCCCATCCGCCATAGGCAAGGTGGTATTCTTAGCCAGGCGGGATACCGGAGGGTCAACAATAGGAGAGGATGACCACTTCTTTGTCAAATCCTCTGGAAAGGGATATAAGACGTCTAAACATTTCAGCAAAGCAAAATGCCTGTCAGGGAAGTTCCATTCCTTGGAAAGGGAGGAATCAAACTCTGGGTGGTTTTCGGAAAACTTTTGGCGAGCGATGGGATCGCCTGAAGGAAAAACTAGAACCCACAGATGAGGGTGTACGGTCCTCAACCTGTAAGGTTTCTATAACTGCTGCAATGAGATTGTCTACCAGTTTGGAAGACTGGTCCTCCGGTAAGACAAGTCAACGTCTGACAACTTTTCCTCAGAACACGCCTCTTCTAATGAGGATGCATCGGAGCGAGACTCCCTGGGAGGTGACGGGGAGATGGAGGAAACGGGGGACGCAGACGCCCTTCGAGGAGAGGGTGGTCTGGCCTGTTTTGCAAGACGGCCGCGATGGGGAGTAGCAGAGGAATCCCCAGAGTCTGATAGGTCAGATGGTGGCCGCACGGCCAAACGCCCCATCATTTCCACAATGGCCCTGTTGGAATGGGAAACGTCCTGCACCATCTTAGACAGAGAGCGCACCGACTCCGGCTCTACCATGGGCTGGGCAGGGGGGGGCGACTGGGACAGGGTCAGAGCCACTTGGTGGTGGAGCAGAGCACGATGAGCAGAGTGGATCCAACTGACTGAATGGGAATTTTGAGCGACAAGAAGCACATGCAAAATGTTGCACGGAAGTGATCGCCAGCTTTGGGGCCTGGGATCTGGGTTCGGACATAGTAAGTACCTGTAGTGAAAGGTAGGAGGGCTAAAGTTAGACCCTGTAGGAAGCGGAGAAAGCGTTCACCTGGCCTGTGTCCCTTACTGCAGCCTGTCCGGAAAAAAAACCTGGTGTCAGAGTCCGCAGAAGTCCTCCTGAGTAGGCGTTGGGCGGTGTCAGAGAAACAAGTGCGAAGAACTCATGCCCCCCCCGGTGATAATGAAAAGGAGAGCTGGCGCACCAACTGACTCCCCTTAGGGATCTCTCCCCCCCACCCCCTGTACAGCGGTGCTGCCACAAGGAGAGGCAGCACCGCTGGGGGGGCCAAAAAGAAGCTTGGCAAGCACAGAGGGCTTCCCTTTACCCCCAACCCCACAGGAGAGCTTTCCACGCCTGGGGGGAAAAGGCTTTGTGGGGCCATACACAGCAAGTAACCTGAGAAGGGTAGGGGGGAAGAAAAAGGTTTAGAGCCAGGAATACTTACCCGTCTGGCATGTTCTGCCCCCCTGGTTTCAGCCAGGTCACCACCTTAGGTGTGTGGCCCCTTGGGGAGGGCTGCTACACCGGAAACAGAGACTTGTCGTGGGCGGCCGTGGTGACCCGAAGGCTGGCAGGATGCAGAAGCTTTAGGAACCTCTGGTCCTCCTTGTCTTCTGGGGACTGGGAAGAAGCAGCAGACTGGAAACAGCTATTTTTTTAATGGACGCAAGAAAAAATGTTGCCTATTTTTATGGACTGTTCAGAAAATTCTGGACAGTTGGCAACCCTGCGTATATGTCACAGACCTCACCCCACGTGTTGCAAAGGGTGAAATCAGCAGCAAAAATTGACATTGTGAAGATTTAAAATCCACACCCCAATTTCTGCATCATGTGAAGTGTGAAATTCTGCTGCTATGGTAATTGCTGCAGACTTTCTGCCCTCAATTAGGAGGAAACAGAGGAGAAGAGAGATCTGCTCTGGAACCGGAGCGCCGGTAGCAGGTAATCTTTCTTTAATCCCTGCAACCTGCCAAAGAGGTTCCCTGTTTCTGAGAACTCCTTAAAAAAATATGCATTGCCCTGGTTTACCAGAAGGAGGAAGCAATGGCTATACATACTGACATCATAAATCAGAAGTGTTTGATGGGGGCTTCATGGTGTAATAAGTTACTATGGACTCCATTCATACTCTCTTTCGCACTTCTTTTCATACTCTCTAGTGAATAACAATATGCCCCCCATTTCCCCACCAGCAAGGCGCACATTCAGTATACCACTCACATGGTGGTGCATTTTAAATTCGTGCAATTGTAAATATTTTCATATATAGTTAAATGTTGATGACCTCAGGATAAGATCTGAATATCTGATCAGTGGCGTCTGACCCCCAGCACCCTGATAAAG
Source organism: Bufo bufo (assembly GCF_905171765.1). Taxonomy (NCBI): domain Eukaryota; kingdom Metazoa; phylum Chordata; class Amphibia; order Anura; family Bufonidae; genus Bufo; species Bufo bufo. The sequence continues at coordinate 10,825 of NW_024400076.1, forward strand.
TGCTTTTAAAAAGGGTCAAACAATGTTTGGGCGAGCACTGTGGTCTCATCCTCAGGTTGTGTCCATCGGTAACATGGTGTTTGTGCAGCTCAGTTCCATTCAAATGAACAGTACTGAGCTGCGACACCAGGCACAACCATGATACAATGTATGGTGTTGCGCTGATGTGAACAGATATTGGTGGCCTATCCTGAGGAAAACTACTGTAAAGGAGTTGTCTGGCCTAGGGGCTGACAACGCTAAGGGATGGAACTGGTACCCAGTTAAAAAAAGAAAAGAAAAAAAAACTGACCTGTCTTCAGTCCCGCTGTTCCTGGCTGCTTCCAGTCCAGCGGGGACCAGAAGCAGCCGAGAATGGAGCCGCAACGCAGGAACGGCAGAAGTCTGGACAGGTAAGTGTTATTTAACTGGGCATGTCTATCCCGGGTGTCAGCTCTTAAGAAAGAGAACCCCTTTAACAGAAGTATGCACAAAAAATAAAATAAAAAATGTATTATCAAAAGTTAAAAAAATAAAAATCCCGACAGTGAATACATACCTTACAGGTAGATGTTCTTTGATTTTGCCAATCATCCCCATTGATGGGTCCACACGAGCATACATGGTCCCCATAATTGCAATTACCACAAAGAGCCAACTGGAAGGGCTGGCTGGATAAACTCCTGTGATGAAACTGTTCTATAGAGAGAAAGCGTAGAAGAATTACCAGAAGGATTCTGCATATATACATCCGTCTGTCTGTCTATCATGGGGTTCCTGCATGGGACTTTACTTTGATAATTAAGCTGCTCACTGTCCTAAGAGGCATTCCACACACAGCAGTTTTATGGTAGTTATTCCTACTTCTTGACCCACTTCTAGCTTTGGCTCAAACAACTGCTTTAAACCTGCAGTGGTGTTTTCCCAAAAATACAGAAAAGTTACAGCAATAATAACGAAATCTCTTTTTTTAAGGATCTGTTTCTTTCTTTAAACTTGGCATATGTGCCAGCGGTAACCTTATATTGAGTTCACATATATCTGTTGCGTGCGGCGTCCATAGCTGGACAGAAAAACGCTGCATATAGCATATAACACATGCCATGAGGCCTAACTGCTCCCATAATAAAGCATGCGATCGGTCCTTGCGTTAGTTTCTGTACCACCGCAGTAAGGCTACTTTCACACTTGCGTTCAGAGCGGATCCGTCTGGGGTCTGCCCAGACGGATCCGCTCATATAATGCAGACTTGGGATCCGTTCAGAACGGATCCATCTGCATTATATTGTAGAAAAAATTCTAAGTGTGAAAGTAGCTTCAGACGGATCCGTCCAGACTTTACATTGAAAGTCAATGGGGGACGGATCCGTTTGAAAATTGAGCCATATAGTGTCAAATTCAAACGGATCCGTCCCCATTGACTTACATTGTAAGTCTGGACGGATCCGCTTGCCTCCGCACGGCCAGGCGGACACCCCAACGCTGCAAGCAGCGTTCAGGTGTCCGCTTGCTGAGCGGAGCCTGAACGCTGCCAGACTGCACTCAGAATGCATTAGGGCAGGACGGATGCGTTCGGGGCCGCTTGTGAGACTCTTCAAACGGAGCTCACAAGCGGAGCCCCGACGCTAGTGTGAAAGTAGCCTAAGAATCAAAACTGAATTGCCAGATTTGTGAAGGGGCCTTGTAGCCTACAGAGGATATTCACTACAATGAGTAATGGGAAGCTAGGAAGATGACAACAGGCTTAGCTGAGGTACACACTTTTCTGAATGTTTTCTACATGTAGTATTCTACACCTGGTGTGGACAAACTTCTCCTGAAGCACTAGCATAATGGAAGTGATCAATTATAGCTATCTTTATTCACTACATACTGTCAAAATTGTATCCTACCTGTGCTCTCTGTTCTGCCTAAAACCAACATCCTCCATAATCCCAAGGTTCAACTTCCGTCTCTAAGACTTTTCTCAAGCTGCACCAGTTCTCTGGAATGTGCCAACCCTGACAATCAGTTGGCCCCAAAACATATTCAGGGCATACTATCACATTTCCTATCCATCTCGTCTCTGCTCCCCTCTTACTGCATTTTCCCTCAGAACCCAACGTCTTCATCCAACAGTATCCCCCAAACTCCATGCAATCAAGAGCACTTCATGTCTGTACACGCACCCTGGACGGTGAATCTCCTAAGGGCTTGCAGACAGAACCTTCACTTCTGTTATCTGCATAGTTCATTAGTTTGTTACTTGTACGCTCAGGGGAATATACTGATCCAACAAATCCAACAATGTATGCTTCTTCTGCCAATACTACGAGGCCCATTACCTACACCGATTATGTCATGGGCCACGTTACTCACCCTGAGTCGAGCTAGTTTCTTCTTCCATGACCGCAGTCCTGAGAGGTAGACCTGTTTAAGTGCCTCATGGCTCAGACGAAGGTCAATTCCTTCTGGAGTGACCGTAAACTGGAACGCCACAGCCTGGTGGGCTTCAGCCATGTTGTTGCCACTTCAGTTCCAAGCTATAAAGGAATACAAAACACTGCAATTAAATATTTATATTCTTAGCAAATGTTCTTCACAGATGGAAAAGTAGGTGGTAAAAACCTTACTAGCTAAACATAAACTGACCACCATGAGACACAGTGTATCAGAGACAAAAATACTGAAATTATTTTAGAATGTAAGGTTGACAGTGCTGTACCACAAGGTTCTGTACTGGGTCTGTACACAGTTTACTGGCCAGTTTACTGCCTTTATGCAAATACAATTGATGGGTCAGGGCATCATCAAAATGACAGGTCTTGTGGGGTGTTCCCTATTATGCAGTGGTTAGTAGTTACTAAAAGTGGTCCAGGGAAGGATGACTGGTGAACAGGCAGGTCTGGTCAGATCCCACAGAGGAGCTACTGTAGCATAAATTGATAGAAATGTTAAAGGGATTGTGCCACTAACATAAATGTATCCTGCACAGCAGATATCACTGTTATATCACTTTACTCAAATCACAAATTTTTTTAAATACTGCCTTATTCTAAAGTAATTCGCCTATTACACCCTGTAGCAAATCGGTTTCAATTTTCAGTTGCTAGTGGTTACGTCCTGCATTGGAGCATTGTAATGGAGGACACAGGAAGCGATACTGGCAAGAACCAAGGAGCGTGGTTAGTGTCACATGTCCTGCTGATGTCAGGACACATCTCAGTGCCTTAAGGCATACTGGCACAGCAGACACATGACAAACCAGGAAGTAGGATTCAAGCATGGGGGATAAGAGAAAACTGCAAATGAGGTAAATTTGGTAAATCCAAGGAGGAACTGTAACTACAGTAATTGATGAAAATACACCTTAGAGTGAAAAGTAGTTTATGGTTCAAACCTGTTAATGCTGTATATGACAAATAGGTGTCACCCCCTGTGCATGAATAAAAAAAAAAAAGCAGCATGGTCTTATGATGATGGACGGGTGTGTATGTGTCACTTACTTGCACACAAGATGGCACCCAGATGTACTACGGAAAAAAGGTAAGCTGGTGGTGGCAGTGTGATGTTCTGGGCAATTTCATGTGGATGACACTGCAACATGTACTATCTACCCAGACATTGTTTCAGACCAAAAAACACATCTTCATGGCAAAGGTATTCTACAATGGTGGTGGTCCCTTTCTGCAGGATAATATGTACTGACAAAATACAAAAAATCTTTTTCTCTGATCTGTTAGAAAGGGTACATGATGTGAGCTGTAGGGAAGGTAATCCTCTTACCAGTGACTGCATTTGTGAGTTATAACCTCCCTTCTCATTCTCAGCTGTGTCATGTGACCAACACTGACTTTCCATAACACAGTATCTTATGTTTGTACAGGAAGCCAGTTTCTTTATGTATTCTTATGGCAGCCTCATTGTCAGTCTCATATGAATGAATACAGAAACTGACTTCCTGTCCTGTGTCAGTTAGAGGTCAGAGTGTTGGTCACATGACACAGCTGAGTATTAGGAAAGGGAGGTTATAACTCACAAATACAGTCACCGGTAAGAGGATTACCTTCACTACAGTTTACATTATGTAAATTGTGGAAGTGCTACTTTAACCCCTTAGGGACTTAGGGCGTACCGGTACGCCCTGTTTCCTGAGTCCTTAAGGCCTCAGGACATACCGGTACGTCCTAAGTTTAAAAATAGATTGCGGCGCGGCGGGGGTTAATTGTGACAGGATGCCCGCTGAAATCATTCAGCGGGCATCCTGTCACAACGCCGGGGAGGGCGGGGTCATGTGACAGACCAATTCAGACCTGCGGTTTGCGGCGGCGATCGGGCGTGCCATCGGGTCCCCATACGGCTGTGGGGGGGACCTGATGGCATGGAAGGCCGCGCGATGTCTAAGGAAGGCATCGCGCTGCCTTCCGGTGACGAGCCTGTGAGATCCAGCCCCCTGGATCTCACAGGCCGGAAGCTGTATGAGTAAATGAGTAATACACACAGTATTACTCATACAGCCAATACATTCCAATACAGAAGTATTGGAATGCATTGTAAAGGATTAGACCCCCAAAAGTTCAAGTCCCAAAGTGGGACAAAAAAAAAAGTTTTAAAAAAATTAAAAGTTTCAAGTAAAAATAAACAAAAACGTAATTTTCCCCAAATAAAGTAAAAAAAAATTGGTAAAAAATTGGTAAAAAATAGGGGGGGGGGGGGGGGGGGGGGAGAGTATACATATTAGGTATCGCCGCGTCTGTATCGACCGGCTCTATAAACATATCACATGACCTAACCCCTCAGATGAACACCATACCAATCTAACCGTCACCTCATCCAGCAAAAAATGAGCCCCTACCTGAGACAATCGCCCAAAAAATTAAAAAAACTATGGCTCACAATATGGAGACACTAAAACCATTTTTTTTGTTTTAAAAAAGCTGTTGTTATTGTGTAAAACTTACATAAATAAAAATAAAAAAGTATACATATTTGGTATCGCCGCGTTCGTACTGACCGGCTCTATAAAAATATCACATGACCTAACCCCTCAGATGAACACCGTAAAAAATAAAAACTGTGCTAAATAAACCATTTTTTGTCACTTTACATCACAAAAAGTGTAATAGCAAGCGATCAAAAAGTCACACGCACCCCAAAATAGTGCCAATAAAACCGTCATCTCATCCCGCAAAAATCATACCCTACCCAAGGTAATCGCCCAAAAACTGAAAAAGTTATGGCTCTCAGACTATGGAAACACTAAACACTGTTAACCCTTGCTTTGTAACTGGAAAAAAATTATTAAAATGGAAAATCTGCCAAAAAAGTGAAATTTTGAAATTGTATCTCTATTTTCCATTAATTCTTGTGAAACACCTAAAGGGTTAACAAAGTTTGTAAAATCAGTTTTGAATACCTTGAGGGGTGTAGTTTCTAGAATGGGGTAATTTTTGGGTGGTTTCTATTATGTAAGCCTCGCAAAGTGACTTCAGACCTGAACTGGTCCCTAAAAATTGGGTTTTTGAAAATTTGTGAAAAATCTCAAGATTTGCTTCTAAACTTCTAAGCCTTGGAACATCCCCAAAAAATAAAATATTATTCCCAAAATGATCCAAACATGAAGTAGACATATGGGGAATGTAAAGTAACTATTTTTGGAGGTATTACTATGCATTATAGAAGTAGAGAAATTGAAACTTGGAAATTTGCAATTGTTTAAAAAAATTTTTGGTAAATTTGGTTTTTTTTTTATAAATAAAATTTATATTTTTTTTTACTTCATTTTACCAGTGTCATGAAGTACAATATGTGATGAAAAAACGATCTCAGAATGGCCTGGATAAGTCAAAGCGTTTTAAAGTTATCAGCACTTAAAAGTGACACTGGTCAGATTTGCAAAAAATGGCCAAGTCCGTAAGGTGAAATAGGGCCGAGTCCTTTAGGCTGGGTTCAGACCTGAGCGTCTTTGATATGCGCGTTTAACGTGCGTTTTTGTCGCGCGTTTTTATGCGCGTTTTTTACAATAGTAAACGCGCGTTTGACGCGCGTTTGTGTGATTGACTGCAGTGTCCTATGGCCACAAACGCGCGTCAAAACGCCCCAAAGAAGCTCAAGTACTTGTTTGAGCGTAGGGCGTTTTTCAGCGCGTTCAAACGCGCTGTAAAACGCTCAAGTGAGAACCAGGGTCATAGGGAAGCATTGGTTCTCATGTGTTGAGCGTTTTACAGCGCGTTTGAACGCGCTGTAAAACGCTCAAGTGTGAACCCAGCCTAAGGGGTTAAAGGATGGCTTGAAGAATATGAGTTTAAGGTGATGCCTTAGATTCCCAGTTCTCCAGATCCAAATCCGATTGAGCATCTGTGGAATGTGCTGTAAAAACAAGTGTGATCCATGAAAGCCTAATTTATTGTGGTAGGTATCTGATCATGGGGGTCCAACCATTGAGACCTCCACTGATATAATGTGTCGGCAGATAAGAACCATTTGGCCCATCTAGTCTGCCCAATATACTGAATACTATGGATAGCCCCTGGCCCTATCTTATATGAAGGATGGCCTTATGCCTATCCCTTGCATGCTTAAACTCCTTCACTGTATTTGCAGCTACCACTTCTGCAGGAAGGCTATTCCATGCATCCACTACTCTCTCAGTAAAGTAATACTTCCTGATATTACTTTTAAACCTTTGCCCCTCTAATTTAAAACTATGTCCTCTTGTAGCAGCTTTTCTTCTTTTAAATATTTCTCCTCTTTTACCTTGTTGATTCCCTTTATGTATTTAAAAGTTTCTATCATATCCCCTCTGTCTCGTCTTTCTTCCAAGCTATACATGTTGAGGTCCTTTAATCTTTCCTGGTAAATTTAATCCTGCAATCCATGTACTAGTTTAGTAGCTCTTCTCTGAACTCTCTCCAAAGTATCGATATCCTTCTGGAGATATGGTCTCCAATACTGCGCACAATACTCCAAATGTGGTTTCACTAGTGCTCTGTAGAGCGGCATGAGCACCTCCCTCTTTCTACTGGTAATGCCTCTCCCTATACACCCAAGCATTCTGCTAGCATTTCCTGCTGCTCTATGACATTGTCTGCCTACCTTTAAGTCTTCTGAAATAATGACCCCTAAATCCCTTTCCTCAGATACTGAGGTTAGGACTGTATCACTGATTTTATATTCTGCTCTTGGGTTTTTACGTCCCAGGTGCATTATCTTGCACTTATCAACATAAAATTTTAGTTGCCAGATTTTTGACCATTCCTCTAGTTTTCCTAAATCCTTTTCCATTTGGTGTATCCCTCCAGGAACATCAACCCTCAATCTTTGTGTCATCAGCAAAAAGACACACCTTACCATCGAGGCCTTCTGCAATTTCACTGATAAAGATATTAAACAATATGGGTCCCAGAACAGATCCCTGAGGTACCCCACTGGTAAGAAGACCATGGTCTGAATATACTCCATTGACTACAACCCTCTGTTGTCTGTCCCTCAGCCACTGCCTAATCCATTCAACAATATGGGAGTCCAAGCTCAAAGACTGCAATTTATTGATAAGCCTTCTATGTGGGACAGTATCAAAAGCCTTACTAAAGTCTAGATAAGCGATGTCTACTGCACCTCCGCCATTCTATTATTTTAGTCACCCAATCAAAAAAAACAATAAGATTAGTATGACATGATCTCCCTGAAGTAAACCCATGCCGTTTTTCATCTTTCAATCCATGGGATTTTAGATGTTCCACAATCCTCCTTAAGTATGGTTTCCATTAATTTCCCCACTATTGATATCAGGCTTACTGGCCTATAGTTGCCCGATTCCTTCCTACTACCTTTCTTGTGAATCGGCACAACATTTGCTAATTTCCAATCTTCTGGGACGACTCCTGTTGCCAGTGATTGGTTAAATAAATCTGTTAATGGTTTTGCTAGTTCACCGCTGAGCTCTTTTAATAGCTTTGGGTGTATCCCATCAGGCCCCTGTGACTTAATTGTATAAATTGTAGACAGCTGACTTAGAACCTCTTCCTCTGTAAAGACACATGCATCAAAAGATTAATTGGTCTTCCTCCCTAACTGAGGTCCTTTTCCTTCATAAAGACTGAACAGAAGTATTCATTGAGGCAGTCAGCTAGTTTTTTATCTTCTTCCATATACCTTCCTTCTTTTGTTTTTAATTTGATAATTCCTTGTTTTAGTTTCCTTTTTTCATTTATGTATCTGAAGAATGTCTTATCGCCTTTTTTCACTGACTGAGCTAATTTCTCTTCTGCATGTGCTTTAGAAGCTCTTATAACTTGCTTGGCCTCTCCCTGCCTAATTTTATAAATTTCCCTGTAATCCTCGTTTTTTTATATAATTACTAAATGCTATCTTTTTGTTTTTAACGATTTTGGCCACTTCTGCTGAGTACCACAGTGGTCTCTTCCTTTTTTTGTTTTTACTGACTAGCCTAATGCAATTACCGTATTTATCGGCGTATAACACGCACAGGCGTATAACACGCACCTTCATTTTAAGGGAAATTTCAGGAAAAAAAATAAAATTTCAAATTGTACTGCTATGGGGTGGGGGGATCTGTGGATGGAACTGTTATGGGGGGGATCTGTGGATGACACTGCTATATGTCATCCACAGATCCCCCTCATAACAGTGTCCCCCAATACACCGGCCCTCTGCTCACCGAAGTATTTATAAACGTGAATCCTTATCCTGTTATTAAGCTGCCCTCTCCCATGTTCCCATGTCCCCCCTGTATCCCCACAGCACTTACGATTCACACGCTTCCATAGCAGGCAGAGCGGACGGCAGCAGTAACGTCACTCACTGACGTCGCGCGTCTGCTCCGCCTGCTTCATTCATAAAGGGGGCGGAGCAGGCGCTCAACGTCAGTGAGTGACGTTACTGCTGCCGTCCGCTCTGCCTGCTATTGAAGCTTAAGTAAGTGCTATGGGGATACAGGGGGGACATGGGAACATGGTAAAGGGCAGCTTAATAACAGGATAAGGATTCACGTTTATAAATACTTTGGTGAGCGGCGGGGCCCGGTGTAAGAGTACAGTGACTGCACCGGGCCCCGCCCCTAGTTACGGACTCCAGCCCCTCCTCTCTCCCGGCTCATACAGCGCAATGAATATCGGCGTATAACACGCATACATGATTTGCCCCCTATTTTCAGGGGGAAAAAGTGCGTGTTATACGCCGATAAATACGGTATCTGTTGCCTTCAATAGTGCCACTTTTAAGTAGTCCCATTTCTCCTGGACTCCATTGAAACTGTTCCAATCTGATAGGGACTCGTATACCACTAATCTAATTTTAGAAAAGTCAGTTTTCTTTAAATCTAAAACTTTTGTTTTTGTGTGGTGTGACTCAGTTACTGTACTTATAGTAAATCACACTGGCTGGTGATCACTAGATCCCAAGCTTTCACCTACAGTAATATCATATACCAAATTCCCATTTGTGAATACTAAATCTAAAATGGCCTCCTTCCGGGTTGGCTCCTCAACTACTTGCTGTAGAGATAATCCCAGTAGGGAATTTAGAATATCTGTACTCCTGGCAGAACTATTTTGGTGCCGGAGTCCCAGGAATGAATGCAGCGGCTGTCACGCATATGCACTGTCTCTCTATTGAACTCTAGGGGTCTGCAGAAGAGAAGCAGAGTACAGAGTTTGGTACTCTGCATCAGTCTCAGAGTTGAATGGAGCAGCAGCAGACATGCGATTGTGGCTCCATTCACTCTGACACCTCACTCTTGTGAATGGTGAAGGTCCTGGTGATCAGACCTTCACTGATCAGATATTTATCTCCTATTCTGTGAATAAAGGATACATTTCTATGGTAAGACAACCCTTTTAACCCCTTAGTGACCACACACTTTTTTTTTTAATTGCATTCCAAGAGCTATAACTTTTTTGTTTTTTCATCAATGTACTTGTATGAGGTCTTATTTTTTGCAGGACAAGTTCTAGTTTTTAATGCACCATTTTGGGTACATGCAATGATTGATTAAAGCCAGCTGTTTAGCTAAAACCCCCATGTTTACATTACTAAAAAGGCGTATTAGTGGTCACTAAGGGCTTAAAGCCTTCACAACCAACTCTGTACATGTATGGTGGAAGCTGGGTCTTTAAACATGGCACCCGCTTGCGAGTGCAGCAAGCTCCATAACCACTGGGTTTCTGCTGTTTCACAATATCTGCATTCAGCGATAACCCCTCGTCTTTTCCCGGGAGCGCTTCACTCCCTGGGCCCGAACGGCTCCCTCAGGCTGAGATCAGGGAAACTGTTCCTTGGTGGTGATAGGCCGGAGCCTGTACAAACCTGTATCACAGGTATGTTCCAATGTTGGCCTTCAGGTGTCAGTACAGCATTGGAATATAGTAAATTTCCCATACACTGATATATGAAATCGCACTAACGATTACATGCTCAGGTCCCCTAGAGCGGCAAAAAAAAAAAAATATAAAAAAAATTGTAGTTTTCAAGTGTATTGGAAGGAGCCTCCCCATTGAAGTGAATGGGACAACTTGTAATTACACCTGCTCACCGCTGCGATGTCGACGGCGAGCAGGAAAACAATGAAGGGAAGGCAGCGCTCACAGGGAGCACGGCCTTCTCTTCAACCAGCTGATTGGCAGACCCCCACCGATCTGATATTGATGACCTATCCTGAGGATAGGTCATCAATATTAAAATCCCAGAAAAAGTTATAGTTAAAGGGTTTCTGTCACCCCATTAAACCGTTTTTTTTTTTTTTCTTTACTAATAATCCCTATAGTGCGATCTCATGATACATAAGCAAATTAATCATTTTGGTTCAGTAGAATTTGCTAAAAATCGATTTTTAAAATATGCTAATTACCTTGCTACCAGCAAGTAGGGCGGCTACTTGCTGGTAGCAGCTGCATCCTCCGATGGTAATGACGCCCCCTCGGCATGCTGATTGACAGGGCCAGGGAAGGGAATCGTTCTTTGCTGGCGCTGTTAGAATTTGAAATCTCGCGCCTGCGTCGTACCTGTCTTCAATCGGGGCAGGCGCACTGAGAGGCGGCCGCTCGCTCGACCGCTCCATCCTCAATGCGCCTGCGTCGATGACGTCATCAAGTACACCCGGAAGAGAAGACGCCGGCATCGCTGGAAGGAGGCGGAGAGTCTGGTGACGTCGCTGGATGCTCGAATCAGGTAAGTATGTACATAATAAGCATGCTGCCACAAAAACCACCAACGAAATGGGAATAAATAATTTTATAAAAATGACAGTTATTAACACTATACCACCAATGATTATTAATAATAAATCTCTTCCGGGTGTACTTGATGACGTCATCGACGCAGGTGCATTGAGGATGGAGCGGTCGAGAGAGCGGCCGCCTCTCAGTGCGCCTGCGCCGATTGAAGACAGGTACGGCGCAGGCGCGAGATTTCAAATTCTAACAGCGCCAGCAGAGAACGATTCCCTTCCCTGGCCCTGTCAATCAGCATGCCGAGGGGGCGTCATTACCATCGGAGGATGCGGCTGCTACCAGCAAGTAGCCGCCCTACTTGCTGGTAGCAAGGTAATTAGCATATTTTAAAAATCGATTTTTAGCAAATTCTACTGAACCAAAATGATTAATTTGCTTATGTATCATGAGATCGCACTATAGGGAATATTAGTAAAGAAAAAAAAAAAAACGGTTTAATGGGGTGACAGAAACCCTTTAACCACCTCAGCCCCCAGTGCTTAAACACCCTGAAAGACCAGGCCACTTTTTACACTTCTGACCTACACTACTTTCACCGTTTATTGCTCGGTCATGCAACTTACCAGCCAAATGAATTTTACCTCCTTTTCTTCTCACTAATAGAGCTTTCATTTGGTGGTATTTCATTGCTGCTGACATTTTTACTTTTTTTGTTATTAATTGAAATTTAACGATTTTTTTGCAAAAAAAATGACATTTTTCACTTTCAGTTGTAAAATTTTGCAAAAAAAACGAGATCCATATATAAATTTTGCTCTAAATTTATTGTTCTACATGTCTTTGATAAAAAAAAAATGTTTGGGTAAAAAAAAAATGCTTTGGGTAAAAGTTATAGCGTTTACAAACTATGGTACAAACATGTGAATTTCCGCTTTTTGAAGCAGCTCTGACTTTCTGAGCACCTGTCATGTTTCCTGAGGTTCTACAATGGCCAGACAGTACAAACACCCCACAAATGACCCCATTTCGGAAAGTACACACCCTAAGGTATTCGCTGATGGGCATAGTGAGTTCATAGAACTTTTTATTTTTTGGTCACAAGTTAGCGGAAAATGATGATTTTTTTATTTTTTTTTCTTACAAAGTCTCATATTCCACTAACTTGTGACAAAAAATAAAAACTTCTATGAACTCACTATGCCCATCACAAAATACCTTGGGGTCTCTTCTTTCCAAAATGTGGTCACTTGTGGGGAAGTTATACTGCCCTGGCATTCTAGGGGCCCAAATGTGTGGTAAGGAGTTTGAAATCAAATTCTGTAAAAAAATGACCTGTGAAATCCGAAAGGTGCTCTTTGGAATATGGGCCCCTTTGCCCACCTAGGCTGCAAAAAAGTGTCACACATCTGGTATCTCTGTATTCAGGAGAAGTTGAGGAATGTGTTTTGGGGTGTCTTTTTACATATACCCATGCTGGGTGAGATAAATATCTTGGTCAAATGCCAACTTTGTATAAAAAAATGGGAAAAGTTGTCTTTTGCCAAGATATTTCTCTCACCCAGCATGGGTATATGTAAAATGACACCCCAAAACACATTCCCCAACTTCTCCTGAGTACGGAGATACCAGATGTGTGACACTTTTTTGCAGCCTAGGTGGGCAAAGGGGCCCATATTCCAAAGAGCACCTTTCGGATTTCACTGGTCATTTTTTACAGAATTTGATTTCAAACTCCTTACCACACATTTGGGCCCCTAGAATGCCAGGGCAGTATAACTACCCCACAAGTGACCCCATTTTGGAAAGAAGAGACCCCAAGGTATTCGCTGATGGGCATAGTGAGTTCATGGAAGTTTTTATTTTTTGTCACAAGTTAGTGGAATATGAGACTTTGTATGAAAAAAAATAAAAAAAATCAGCATTTTCCACTAACTTGTGACAAAAAATAAAAAATTCTAGAAACTCACTATGCCCCTCACGGAATACCTTGGGGTGTCTTCTTTCCAAAATGGGGTCACTTGTGGGGTAGTTAGACTGCCCTGGCATTTTCCAGGGGCCCTAATGTGTGGTAAGTAGGTAAATGACCTGTGAAATCCTAAAGGTGCTCTTTGGAATATGGGCCCCTTTGCCCACCTAGGCTGCAAAAAAGTGTCACACATGTGGTATCGCCGTATTCAGGAGAAGTTGGGGAATGTGTTTTGGGGTGTCATTTTACATATACCCTTGCTGGGTGAGAGAAATATCTTGGCAAAAGACAACTTTTCCCATTTTGTTATACAAAGTTGGCATTTGACCAAGATATTTCTCTCACCCAGCATGGGTATATGTAAAATGACACCCCAAAACACATTCCCCAACTTCTCCTGAGTACGGCAAAACCAGATGTGTGACACTTTTTTGCAGCCTAGATGCGCAAAGGTGCCCAAATTCCTTTTAGAAGGGCATTTTTAGACATTTGGATACCAGACTTCTTCTCACGCTTTGGGGCCCCTAGAATGCCAGGGCAGTATAAATACCCCACGTGACCCCATTTTGGAAAGAAGACACCCCAAGGTATTCAATGAGGGGCATGGCGAGTTCATAGAAATTTTTTTGGCACAAGTTAGCGGAAATTGATATTTTTAATTTTTTTCTCACAAAGTCTCCCGTTCCGCTAACTTGGGACAAAAATTTCAATCTTTCATGGACTCAATATGCCCCTCACGGAATACCTGGGGGTGTCTTCTTTTCGAAATGGGGTCACATGTGGGGTATTTATACTGCCCTGGCATTCTAGGGGCCCTAAAGCGTGAGAAGAAGTCTGGAATATAAATGTCTAAAAAATTTTACGCATTTGGATTCCGTGAGGGGTATGGTGAGTTCATGTGAGATTTTATTTTTTGACACAAGTTAGTGGAATATGAGACTTTGTAAGAAAAAAAAAATAATAATTCCGCTAACTTGGGCCAAAAAAATGTCTGAATGGAGCCTTACAGAGGGTGATCAATGACAGGGGGAGTGATCAATGACAGGGGGAGTGATCAATGACAGGGGGAGTGATCAATGACAGGGGGAGTGATCAATGACAGGGGGAGTGATCAATGACAGGGGGAGTGATCAATGACAGGGGGGTGATCAGGGAGTCTATATGGGGTGATCACCACAGTCATTGATCACCCCCCCTGGAAGGCTCCAGGGAGACGCCTGTATGTGTTTTGCGGATCCGATCCATCTATCAGTGGATCCGTAAAAATCATGCGGACATCTGAATGGAGCTTTACAGGGGGTTGATCAATGACAGGGGTGTAATCAATGACAGGGGGGTGATCAGGGAGTCTATATGGGGTGATAACCACAGTCATTGATCATGCCCCTGTAAGGCTTCATTCAGACGTCCGGATGCGTTTTGCGGATCCGATCCATCTATCAGTGCATCCGTAAAAATCATGCGGACATCTGAATGGAGCTTTACAGGGGGGTAATCAATGACAGGGGGGTGATCAGGGAGTCTATATGGGGTGATAACCACAGTCATTGATCATGCCCCTGTAAGGCTTCATTCAGACGTCCGGATGCGTTTTGCGGATCCGATCCATCTATCAGTGCATCCGTAAAAATCATGCGGACATCTGAATGGAGCTTTACAGGGGGGTAATCAATGACACGGGGGTGATCAGGGAGTCTATATGGGGTGATCACCACAGTCATTGATCACGCCCCTGTAAGGCTTCATTCAGACGTCCGGATGCGTTTTGCGGATCCGATCCATCTATCAGTGGATCCGTAAAAATCATGCGGACGTCTGAATGGAGCTTTACAGGGGGTTGATCAATGACAGGGGGGTAATCAATGACAGGGGGGTGATCAGGGAGTCTATATGGGGTGATCAGGGGCTAATAAGGGGTTAATAAGTGACAGGGGGGGGTGTAGTGTAGTGTAGTGGTGCTTGGTGCTACTTTACTGAGCTACCTGTGTCCTCTGGTGGTCGATCCAAACAAAGGGGACCACCAGAGGACCAGGTAGCAGGTATATTAGACGCTGTTATCAAAACAGCGTCTAATATACCTGTTAGGGGTTAAAAAAAACACATCTCCAGCCTGCCAGCGAACGATCGCCGCTGGCAGGCTGGAGATCAACTCTCTTACCTTCCGTTCCTGTGAGCGCGCGCGCCTGTGTGCGCGCGTTCACAGGAAATCTTGCGTCTCGCGAGATGACGCATATATGCGTGACTGTGCGCAGCGCTGCCACCTCCGGAACGCGATCCTGCGTTAGGCGGTCCGGAGGTGGTTAAAGGGTTTCTGTCATGAGAAATAACGTTATGTAGCTGACTGACATCAGCGATGTGCTAATGTCAGCACTACATAACAGTATGCTTTATAACCCCCTGCCTGCCGCCGTTCTCTTAAAATAAAGACTTTTAAAGTATGCTAATGAGTCTCTAGGTGCTATTAGGGCGTTGCTTCAGCACCTAGAGGCTTGGTCTATGCACCCTTTGGCACGCCCAGGTCCAGTTGATTGACTATCGAGTTCTCCTCAGTGTCCAATAAATCCCGCGCCTGTGCCGTCCAGGTGCTGCAGCAACGCCCTAATAGCACCTAGACGCTCATTAGCATACTTTAAAAGTCTTTATTTAGCACGAATGTAATGGCCCACCAGAGCGATTAGCTTGGGGGACACATGGGGGCAATGACCCCATATTTTATGGCAAATTTATTAGGTAGTTTGTGTTCTCTCCCCCCTTTCTCCCCCTTTTCGCCTTATTTTTCAGGTGAATTTACCTCAAGAAGATGAATCCGGTTAGAGCTGGTTCTGTTTAAGTTTGATTTTCTGGATAGCAACTAAAGCCGAGCTGTTAATTGGTTGCTACCCTGTTGCTGGGGGAGATTTCCAGCTCTGTGATTTGTTCCTGCCCGCAAGGCGGGAAATTTGTCCCCTTTATATTTCCAGGTTCGCCGCTACCTCAGGGCAGTCGTTGCGGATCTGGACAGCGCCCGCCCTCCCTCCCTCCCTTAAATTTTGTGCTACCTGTCGCTGTGCTTTATTAGAGGGCCTGTATCGCTCAGCTGATGCTGAGTGGATCTTGGTCTATATGGATGGTTTGAAATTGGTATTTATTGTTATGGTTGATGGTTTTAATTATTAATTAATTTATTAAATTATTTATTGGTTTTAATTTTGGTTACCCTTAATAAAGCACTTCGGCCATTTCTATTCCACTAAGAAAAATGTTGTCAGTGTTTTTATTTATCTAATCACATATGGTGGAGAGGGAAGTGGTGTCGTTTGCCTCCATGGCGGCAGGCAGGGAGTTATAAAGCACACTGTTATGTAGTGCTGACATTAGCACATCGCTACATAACGTTATTTCTCATGACAGAAACCCTCTAAATAGTGCCAGTAGAAAGTACTCAAGATTTCTTCTGCCACAATGCCTTTAGACAACCATAATTCAAGAAACATGGACAGATATCAAAATTTTACTGCAATTCGGTAGTCTTTATTTTTGTCCGCCAAAGGTTAGATCATAGGATTCCACTCACTCATGGATCAATTAATTGCAAGGGGGTTGAAAGGGAATGAGAAATATAAAGGAAGGACTTCTCCTTCCTGCAGGATTCACCCCTGGCTTTAGCTCAACGACATACAGAGGCAGATTTATCAAACTGGCGTAAAGTAGAACTGGCTTAGTTGCCCATTGTAACCAATCAGATTCCACCTTTCATTTTTCAATGGAGCTGTGAAAAATGAAAGGAGGAATCTGATTGGTTGCTATGGGCAACTAAGCCAGTTCTACTTTACACTTTTTACATTGATGTACTGTACATAGGTTTTAATTCCTTTTTCGTTGAAAAAAAAAAAAGTTTGAACTTGCCTCCAATGACGCCACCACTTACATAAAAGACACAGCACAGATATTTTTATCCAAAAAAAATGCGTACAAATGTAAACCCCCAATGTAGGGCCTAATTCTATACCCCAGCAGCACTCCCAACACAGGGCATTCTTTTTTTCAAAGCCGCATAAATTATTTTACGGAGACTCGCAAATAATTGCCAACTGTCGCAGGAAAGGGATGGGGCCAAATGCAAAATTTGAAGGGCAGGGTTTGAGCAAAGTTAGGGCTTTTTCATACGAGCGGATGCTGTGAGGGTAATCCGCTGCGTGAAAGAGAGCCAAGCCCCTTTCCGGACAGCAGAGACACGGAGCAGTAACATGATTGATAATGCTCCATGCCTCTCTGTGATCTTTTTACTACAAAATCACGATGACAACTTTATCTCACTGTGATTTTGTAGTCAAAAGATCACAGAGAGGCACAGAGCATTATCAATCATGTTAATGCTCCGTGTCTCTGCTGTCCAGAGCGCGGCTTGGCACTCTTTCACGCAGCGGATTACCCGCACTCCATCCGCTTGTGTGAAAGAGCCCTTACCCAATAGTGGGAGTTTCCTGGATATTTCAAGGTTGCCCAGGGACTGGTCTGGTTTCGGGTATGGGGCTTAAGGCTAGGACTATACGGAGACAAGTAGTGTTGAGCGAACTTGTGTTTTAAGTTCTGCGTCTAAAGTTCAAGTTCAGGTTATCGAAGTATCCCGTTATGGATTCTAAATTCCGTTATGGTCCGTGGTAGCGGAATCCATAACGGGATACTTCGATAACCCGAACTTTAGACGCCGAACTTAAAACACAAGTTTGCTCAACACTAGAGACAAGTTGTACAAGTGCACAGAGCAGCAGTATTCCCATAGAAGTGAATGGGACTGCCCGCACGAAAAAATAAAAATCCAGCAGTTTTGGGTGGCAGCCAGAGCCAGAAAATATACCTTTACGGAGCGGAAGCAGTGTACAGTGAAGGGGGAGTACTCTACAGTTCATCTCCCATTCCAGTCAATGGGAACGAAGCTGCAATACGACAGTGCCAGAAACGACACCGTGTACGGAGCCTTCTGCTTCCACTCACTACACTGGATAGTTTCCAGCACCAGTGGCTGCCCAAAAAAGGCAGGGGTTGTCAGGTGTCAGACCCCCACCCATCTTGATATCGAAGACCTATTGTGAGGATAGATCCCTATCTGTAGCCCGGACAACCTCTTTAAACTCAACAAGTAATCCAACAAAGAAGAAAAACTTGTTCTACAGAAAGAAACCTAAAACCAGATTAAGGGCACTGGTTGGAGGCTTTAATAACCCATAGAGAGGTCTTTGTAATGTAAGTGTGACAAGATCAGATCTGGTGGAAAGCAGAAGTGATGAGTGTGTAGATCCGGCATGTAACCTCAGCCACGTATGATACATGTACATGGTGAACGCTCATACTACACACCCATAAACCACATTCCTTCAGACAGAAGCTTGTGACTGTCTTCTGCTCGATTACATAGAGTGTAACCTCCTGCCTGGAATCCTAATTAAGGGGGGTGAACCTACTACTTCTTGAGTAAACAAAACCAGGTACTGACACGCTTTTTTCCAATCTGATTTTATTTTCTCGTTGTATCATTTTTCTTATGGACATATCCCTTTCCGGCACGGCCATGGCTTTAAGCCGCTACTCCTCAAGCAGACTCCCATTGAAATGAACGGGAGGCAGAAAGGACATGGTTGTTGGTGGTCTTTGTTGTCCGCGCCAAAATTCCACGGTGGGAAAGGCCCCTAAAGGTTTATCAAATGTCGTATGGTGTTGCTTAAATTTGTCTCATCTTTGAACCTAAGGCTAGTTTTGCACTAACGGCAGGGGACTCCGGCAGGCTGTTCTGGTGGGTGAACAGCCTGTTGGATCCGTCCAGCCGCTAGTTCACGTGTGCCCCCGGACTGCCGCTCCGTCCCCATTGACTATAATAGGGGTGGGGGCGGAGTTCCGGCGGCAGCACACGGCGAGAGGCAACTGGACTAAAAGTATGACATGCCGGAACAGACTGCCGGAGCCCCCTGCTGCTAATGTGAAAGTACCCTAACGCTTTTGTGTAGAATAGCTAATCCAGTTTCCCTACTTTTTAGCAATTTTTTTTAAAACCGTTTCAGTGATAAATCCGGAGTGAAGCTCATTAACATAGCTAACCACACCCACTTTGTCACCTACTTTTCAAAACTGGAGTGAGTGGTGTAAAAATGTAAAAAGTTGAAAAAGTTTTGCGCAACTGATGTCAAAAAGTTACAATTCTGGAGTGAAGTTGTGATAAATCCCCCCCGACTATGTGAAAGTGGCCAAAGGGCATATTCACACAACAGTGACAAAAAAAGGCCATTAAAATCAGATAAACTGTCAGTTTTCGTGGCCATTTTGCATCCATGTGCGCATCCATTTCCTGGCCTTCTATCACCTGTTTGTCATTAGTTTTGCATCTGTTTTTAACATCCTTTAAAAACAGATGAATTTAATTGCCTTTTTTTAAACCCCAAGCCATACAGTGCCCTCAGTATATATTCTGCCCTGTACAGTGCCCTCAGTATATATTCTGCCCTGTACAGTGCCCTCAGTATATATTCTGCCCTGTACAGTGCCCTCAGTATATATTGTGCCCTCATAATGCCTTCAGTCTAAATTATGGCCCCCAGTATAAGGCTACTTTCACTTTCGTCATGTTAATACAACCGTCTGCATCCGTTATGAACGGATCCCGTTGTATTAGCTCTAAAATTAACATGATGGATCCATCTCTAAAACCATTGTAAGTCAATAGGTGATGGATCCGTTTTCGTTTGTGTCACTGAAAACGGATCTGTCTCCATTGACTTACATTGTCATGACAGATTCTCCGCATTCCCAGGACGCACTCACAAATGCTGCTTGCTGCGCTTTTGTGTGTGTCATGGGAACGTAATGAATTGTAACGGAATGCATTCTGGCGCATTCCGTTCCCTACAGTTACGTTTTGTCCCCATTGAAAATGAATGGGGACAAAACTGAAGCGTTTTCCTCTGGTATTAAAATGCTATGACGGATCTCAATAGCAGAAAGGGAAAACGCAGATATGAAAGTAGCCTAAAAATGCCACCACAGTGCCCCAGTATAAAAAAAAAATGCCAGCATAGTGCCCCTTGTAGTCCTAATAGACCCCATAGATATAATGCCCCCCTACCCACAATAATGCCAATAAGGGCTCTTTCACACTTGCGTTGTCCGGATCCGGCGTGTACTCCATTTGCCGGAGGTGCCCGCCGGATCCGGAAAAACGCAAGTGAACTGAAAGCATTTGAAGACGGATCCGTCTTCAAAATGCGTTCAGTGTTACTATGGCACCCAGGACGCTATTAAAGTCCTGGCTGCCATAGTAGTAGTGGGGAGCGGGGGAGCAGTATACTTACAGTCCGTGCGGCTCCCGGGGCACTCCAGAATGACGTCAGAGCGCCCCATGCGCATGGATGACGTGTCCATGTGATCACGTCATCCATGCGCGCGGGGCGCCCTGACGTCACTCTGGAGCACCCGGGGAGCCGCACGGACGGTAAGTATGCTGCTCCCCCGCTCCCCACTACACTTTACCATGGCAACCAGGACTTTAGCATCCTGGCAGCCATGGTAACCATTCAGAAAAAGCTAAACGTCGGATCCGGCAATGCGCCGAAACGACGTTTAGCTTAAGGCCGGATCCGGATTAATGCCTTTCAATGGGCATTAATTCCAGATCCGGCCTTGCGGCAAGTGTTCAGGATTTTTGGCCGGAGCAAAAAGCGCAGCATGCTGCGGTATTTTCTCCGGCCAAAAAACGTTCCAGTCCGGAACTGAAGACATCCTGATGCATCCTGAACGGATTTCTCTCCATTCAGAATGCATTAGGATAAAACTGATCAGGATTCTTCCGGCATAGAGCCCCGACGACGGAACTCTATGCCGGAAGAAAAGAACGCAAGTGTGAAAGGGCCCTAAGTTAGAAAAAATAAATACTCCCTTCACCACAGACACATGTAGGAACACTTGCTGTTGCTCTGCACGGAGGCAGCAGGACCTGATGCTCCCAGCATTGTGAGGTCACATGATCACACTGGGAGCGTCAGGTCCTGCTGCCTCCAGTGAGCAGCAAGTGTTACTACATGTGTCTGTGGTGAGGGGAGTATTTTTTTTTCAGTGTTGTTAATGGCTGTTAGACGGAGGAAGTTCAGTCTACACGACCGTGTTCATTTTTTTAGCAGACAGAAATAGGCATTGTTATAAAGGGTCAAGGAAAAAAAACGTTTACAACACAAGTGTCACATGGACATCATCCAGACGTTTTGCGGACAGCAAAATACATACGGTAGTGTGAATGGACCCTAAGGCTGTTGTGAAAGGCGGATGAGAACTTAATATTGACATAATATGCCCTCTCTGTCAGATGCGGGTAAAACGTCTGCTCGCTCAAATATTTTCTGAATATCCATAGTGAAGAACTGAGAGCATGCTGCGCATGCACAGTGTGTTCTCCTTCACTTGAGGAGGGGGGAGCCGTTTTCTAGATAGGTGCGGTCCCAGAGATAGGTGCGGAACCATACTCAGGATAGGTCATCCTGCCGGTCACCTATATGAAGAGAAGTAACGCGCCACCTGTTGGAATCTGGTTGCTATGGTAACTAAGCCAGTTTGCCTTTACACCAGTTTTGACAAATCTCCCCCAATGGGTCTTAAGAAGGCTGCATCAAATAACGTTAATCGGTGCCGTAAGATAGTCGTATCATCAGTTCCAGGACCGTTATCGGATCCTGTCAGGAGAAAGCAGGGAAATCTTTTCTAAACAGCACAGATCTCTATGTGGGAATTCATTAACTTATCATAAGGGGAATTTTTGAAGTCAGTGAGGGTCATTTACAAAGACTAGACTTTGTTCCTCAACTCCTGTGCTGCCAGAGGACTCCGCTATTTACTGAAGAGGCGTGCGCCTTGTCATAAATTAGACACACCATGAGCAGCCGTGCAGCTGGAGTTAAAAAATACTCCAGAACCTGACTGAAGTAGCCTTCACCCCTCTTTTACGCCTGTTTTGCAGATGTAAAAAATAGTACATTTGTCAAGGCTGAAGTCCCGGCCTGCGCCACGCCCCTCCCAAGTGGCAAAGATGTAAACGCACCTGTGTGACAAAAATTGCTGCATGGGTCACAAAACGGGGTCTAACGTCTAAAAGTGGCGTGGCGTGGCGAGGCGAACGTAGTAAATGCACTGATATAATTTGCAGCAAACCGCACGGTGCTCTGGAATTGTCACAAATTTTTCATTCTGAATTTATGTCCTGACAGGACACACCCTTCAGCCATCGTCAGAAAATGAATCAGGAAGCAATAATATGCCGGTAACAGGGGTGCAGCTATAGTTGTGAAGAAGTAGTGGGTGCTGGCACCTAAGGGAGCACAGAAGTTCTTTTACCAGAAAGGAAGACAACCAGTATTATACACGGTAGGTGGAGACCACGTTACAGATATTGCTGAGGCCTAGCGACTTCAAGTTACACCTCTAGTTGGAGCGCCTACTGGTCCCATGCACATGGCTTTAAAGGGGTTGTCCAGGTTCAGAGCTGACATACCCCCATTTTCACCCCAGCAGCCCCCCTGACTTGAGCATCGGAGCAGTTCATGCTCCGATGCTCTCCTTCGTGCTGCGCTAAAAGGCTCTTTTGTTTACAGTAACACACTGCCGGGAGAAGGCTTCCTCCCGACAGTGTGTTCGGTGACGTCGCAGGTTCTGATGGGCGGGCTTAAGCGCTGCCCTAGCCGTTTTACTGGCTTGAGAAGCGCTAAAGTCCACCCATCAGTGCCGGTGACGTCACCGGGCTCCCTGAGCAGCCGGAAGAAGAGGCTTCAGCGCTCCTGCAAGGGACCTGGTACGTCACCGAGTCTAAGAAAACAACACTTCCGGCGAAGAATTTCCTAGAAGAAAACGGGGCTTCAGAAACATGTGGAAAAGGTAGGACATGGATGTATGTTATGTGTATGTTCCATTAGTACAAGACAGACAAAGTCCTAAATCCCGGACAACCCCTTTAATGCCTACAAAGAGGTAAAAATTCACCCCTCAATTACAGCAGCGTTTTAATATCTTCATGCAGCAGATACACAATCCTCACGATGTTCAAGGAAACCATTCTAGCCGCTACCATAGTCAGTCCACTAAATCTCTACATTGCTCGACTGGGTCTAGAACGCAGTGAGTAGAAAAAAATAAAATAATTATTTCAATTTTTATGTCACCATAGAAACAAAAGACAAGGTATCAATGTGTTACATACCCCCAGTGTAGGCACCCCAAAAAATCATCTGCCTCAATACGTTGGTGGGGCATTTATAGACGGTCGCATCATATTTATCAAGTTTTGCAAAAAAAACAAAAAAAACAATAATCTGCCATTTGTCACTGGCACGTGCATCCCATGACAACGACTGTTCTAAAAAACTGCTGCAAGGTGACTAACGCGTGACCCTGTTGGCCATAGGACTACGCGCCAATTATTGGTTACACTATCCATGTGTGATGCAGCAGACATAGGAAAGGGCTGAAATAATTTATTTGATCAGTAAAAGGGGTGTCACTTGTCACCCTCATCTTTGATAACATCTTATAAGGCTATGACGTCACATCAGCTCGTCACTTATTCATTAAAAGCAAAATGCCGCTAATTCCCCATCATCTCCACTTCCTGCCGATCAAGGACTACAACAACAACCGCTGCAGTTACTTTGCTTTCTGACGCCGGTAACGAACGGTACCGGGCACTTGCATCGCAGAACTCACCATACGGGACAGCGCATGAGCCTGAAGGTCTTGATTACCGCCGATGGGATCGCGCAGGCGCAGTTCCAGGTGGAAGGAAGCGACGCGAGCGGGAGGGTAAGGCGCATGGGCGAACTAGAGCGTGACGTCACCGGCGCGCGCTGTTGTAAATGATAGCGATAAAAGCGAAGTAGCAACAATGGCAATATAATAGCAATAGATGTGGGCTGATATGAGGGGAGGGGGCATGAAGAATAATAGGGGCATGCGAGGTGAGGTGTGACCGTGCAGATAAGCTGCTCCACCTATATTTACGTTGCAATTACTTGACATGCCTTTGGTGACGTCACGTGATTGTCCTACCCAGATAAGAAGGGGGTGGGAATGTGTGGTGAAGAAGGCCCTGGAGCTGAGCCCATAGTGTAAAATGGAACATAAGTAAAACTGGGGTACAATATGGCCCCTAAATGTCAGTATGACACGACCTGGTGGATTTTGTGTCCCAGGTTGCAAGTCACTCACGACTTTTACTCCATTGACTTTAATGTAAGTCGTGTGACTTGACTGTTTTTACAGTCAAATTTCTCTCTGAAATAGTCGCAAGTTGCATATATATATATATATATATATATATATATATTATTGTAGCCCCACACTAAATAGGAATATGTACACCTGGAGGAAAAAAGCAAAAAATGTGTGAGGCCAGACACCTTAAATACGAAGGACTCGCAGCGTGACAGTGAGAGGTCCTGACCTCCCTCCTCTGACAGGATCGTACAGCATAATTCACACGTCCGTGGTGTGTTGCGGACCCGCAACACACCAGCCCGGCACCCCCATTGAAATGCCTATTCTTGTCCGCAAGCTGCGGACAAGAATAGGACATGCTCTATCTTTTTGCGGAGCTGCGGACCCAAAATCGGGGCCGCGCTCCGCAATTGCGGCTGCAGACAGCACACTGTGTGCTGTCCGCATCCATTCCGTCCCCATAGAGAATGAATGGGTCCGCACCCATTCCGCAAAATTGCGGAAAGGATGCGGACCCATTTTGCGGACGTGTGAATGGAGCCTAAGGCTACATGCACTCGACCATTGTGTGTTTTGTGGTACCCAAATTGCGGATCCGCAAAACACTGATGGCGTCCGTGTGTGTTCCGCAATTTGCGGAACAGCACGGACAGCCATTGATATAACTGCCTATTCTTGTCCGCAAAACGGACAAGAATAGGACAGGTTATATTCTTTTTGCGGGGCTACGGAACGGAGCAACGGATGCGGACAGCACACGGAGTTCTGTCCGCATCTTTTGCGGACCCATTGAAGTGAATGGGTCCACATCCGAGCCGCAAAAACTGCGGCTCGGATGCGGACCAAAACAACGTCCGTGTGCATGAGGCCTAAGGGCTCATGCATCCGAACGTATTTTCTTTCCGTGTCCGCTCCTTTTTTTTTTTTTTTGCGGATCCATTCATTTCAATGGGTCTGCAAAATAAAATGGATGTTGCTCCGTGTTCTAAAAGTAACCCCATGTTGCGGGTGAGTCCAAATTGACAAAAGGTGCGGTAGCACAAGTCAGCAGCTTCAGCAAAAGTATGAGGGGCCAGCAATACGGTAGTACAGAAAGACCACCCCAGCAGAGACAAATACCACAGTGCAGCGCAAAATACTGCTGCCTGCGCCACAATATTCAACTGTATCGCTGTCCTGAGGATGGCGATATAGTTGAAGACAGGAAGGCCCCTGTGGGTGCTGGCCAGGTGCATAGGAGAGAATTAGATTATGCATCCTGCCGGGGCCCGTGAGGAGGGCTGGGCGACCCTGCTAGGCATTGGCCCACAGGGATATTTCCCTTCAGTGTCTAGGGCTAGTCCGCTCATGCTACCTGACTTGCACCGCTTTATCTGCAACTCCAACTCGCTAGAATTCCACCTTGCATATGCTGGAGCGTCTGTACAAGCAGCATAAAGTGGTGAATGGTTTCGTCTTGCACCAGACCACCTCAGCAGGTCACACAATGGCAGCTCATCAGAGACCCTTGTCCTGTACTCAGGGGACCTTTGAAGATGCCACCAGATTTGTCAGTAGAGACAACTGTGGCATAAACAATGTCATCTCCCTTATATTTATCGCAGAGCACCTTGCTGGCCACCCTGTAGCTGTTGGGGACCCATATGGACAAAGTCCCATGAAGGAGGAATTGCAGGAGGAGGAGGAGCTACCCCTGGACGAGGAGGAGTCAGTGGCGGAGGAGGAGCAGGTGGTTGATGATGATGACACCAGCTATGATGACCAACCGTCGGGGGCAGAGCCAGAAAGAATTGGGCCTCGGGCACGCTGGCGAGCATGACAAGCTGTATACTTAATGCTTACGTACTGACATGGCATATCGGTAGCATTGAGCAATCTGACTGGATAGCCATGCTTTTAAAGCGAACCTTTCACCTGGATTTCACTTAATAAACTCAAGTGCTATCCTGTAACTGAATCGCGCATGCGCCGTCCCCGATGCCTGCCTGTCTTCTCTTTCTCACGCGCGATTCAGTTACAGGATAGCGCTTGAGTCCGACGGCGCATGCGCCGCCTGTACAAGCGCGGTCCCGGCGACTGAGCCGGGTGTCAATTAGACTGCATAGAGGCGGGGTTAGGGCAGGGGAGTTACAGCCTGGAGTGAGGGAAGGGCTACCCCCTTGACATCTAACGTGACTTGTGGAGCTGGAGAAGAGTACTTTATAAAGCGATTTTTCCATGCATATACATGACAGAAAAGCGGGACAAGACCGTGTGCTAACACAATGAGGATGATCTATAAGGTACTTTTGATAGTTTATTAAGTGAAATCCAGGTGAAAGGTTCGCTTTAAACCCTCACTATCAAAGTAAAATGGAGGAATGTTTTTCTGATGCCAAAAGGGAGGCCAAATTACTTTATTACCAGGATACATTGGCAGGGATCTCAAGTCTCCCGGCCGTTCAGGGAGTCTCCCGCTATTAGTTAGCGGCTCCCTGATGTGAAACAATATATCCCGGAAAGGTTCACTGATAGCAGAGAGATAAGAGAAGTGACAGGACAGAGTTTAGATTACTGGTTGAATTAACCCTTTAGGGTCAAATTGACTTCTCAAGGAGATATATATGTTAAAGGCATCCCTTCTTCTGTCTCATTCAGTAGCTATAGAACTATTGAGAGAGATGTATTTTTTTTAAATACATTTACACATTTAACCCTCCATTTTAATTATATTATTTACCCCAGTGTTAAATTCACACCCCCTGGATGCTTGTTTTTTTCCTACAGTGGGGTAGATAATTACACACAGGATTTTAAAGAATAAACTTCCGGACTCAGAACAAGAGCCGACTCAGCGAGTCAGCAAGTGAATCCAAGCATCCGCGCATGCGCATTGCGCAACCTAAGCTTCGGTTCACTTGCTTCTTCTCAGCTCAGCGAATGAACCGAAGATTTGATTCATGAACCGGTTCATTTGAATGAACTGATTCAAATGAACCGATTCATGTGAAAGATCCGAACTTCCCATCTCTAGTTTACTCGCAGTAAACCTTTCCGGCAACCTGTAGCAGTGTCCCCTTCTCGGCGCGTGCACACAGTGCAAGAAGAAGCCAATGCCAGCAGTCCGCAACGGCGCATCAGGCTGAGCCTGTGCGCACGCGCGGGATCTCGAAGCGGGAGGAGGGGGAGGGAGGGAGAGGCGGCACTGAGGAGTAGAAGGCGGCGCTGGGAACGAACGGCGATGCGTGCGGCCGGGCACCATGCATCCACAGACCTCCCCTGCTTGGGCACCTTAATTCAATGATTGACAGGTTAGTAAAACCTGTTTTTCCGCAGAATAAAGCCACAAATAGCTTTTATAAGGCCACCTTAGAAATCAGAATGCTACCCTGGACATGAGCATATGTTTAGCTCACAGGGCTTATAGGTGGTGACAGAATCCCTTTAATCATATACATAAATATGATAATTTGGGGCAGGGTAATGAGCCCAGTCCTCCACACCATAGAGCAAAGTGTGCAGATACTGCATATGTCTGGGAAATGTAATAAAAAGTTCATAAAAAAAAGAAAACCTCCCTGAAATGAGAAGTGCACCTCCCTGAAATGAGAAGTGCACCTCCCTGAAATGAGAAGTGCACCTCCCTGAAATGAGTTTTTGCAGGTTGGGATGTCTGCATTGGTGTATTCAGCTTTCTGCAACTTTCGCTGAGCAGAAGACTGCCGCCTGTGTGTCTGACCAGGAGGTCCTCTCCACCCCCCCAAGTCACCCACCGTCTCTGCTACCACAAGGAACAGAAGCTGCAGCAGCCAGTTCAGTCTCATGAACATGATGGAGCAGTTTTGTCATGTGCCAGGCTGACTGAAGTCAGCAGAGACAGACTGCCAGAACAACCAGGTTCAGTCCTACCTGGACTGTGGCCTTTCTTCGGCACATATTGTGTTCTCTGACCCCATGGGCTTCTAGGCAGGCAGACTGGAACAGGGGCCGGAACAGGCTCAGTTTGCTTTCTCTGTACTGTCTTGTTAAGGCGACTTTCACACTGGCGTTTTGGCTTTCCGTTTGTGAGATCTGTTCAGGGATGTCACAAACGGTCCAAAACGGATCCGTTTTGCCCTAATGCATTCTTAAAGGAAAAGGTTCCGCTCAGAATGCATCAGTTTGCCTTCGTTCCGTCTCCATTCCACTTTCCTGCTTGCAGCATTTTGGTGTCTGTCTGACGAAACTGAGGCAAACAGATCCGTTCTGACACACAATGTAAGTCAATGGGGACAGATCCCTTTTCTATGACACAATAGAAAACGGATCCTTCCTTCATCGACTTTCATTGGTGTTCAAAATGGATCCGTCTTGGCTATGTTAAAGATAATACAAACGGATCCGTTCTGAACGGATGCAGACAGTTGTATTATCTGAACGGATCCGTCTGTGCAGATCCATGACGGATCCGCAGCAAACGCGAGTGTGAAAGTAGCCTTAGCCTTTATTGTCATCTCAGAGAGGGTTTTCAGTGCAGCAGGTGGTGTGCTCACACCTAAACAGACAAAGTTGTCCTCTGCCAGTGTAAAAAACATCACTTTTGTCAAAAAGAATGAGGCATGGATGCGTGAGGATTTTCGCACACCTCTGGGTGAGACCGATGAATAGATCTGCCGTTGCTGACAGTGGCTATTTATTGCAGGCCCCATCACACCACTGCTGCCGTCCAGGGTTGCCAACTGTCCATACATTTCTGGACAGTCTGTAAAAACAGGCAACCCTTTTCCTCTGTCTGTGAAAAAAAAATAGAGGTTTGCATAATTTTTTTGAGGCTGGTGGTACTTGACTAGATTATTTCGGATGTAATTATCATTATTTTCCAGCTCACAGTAAATGCTGGTAATTAGTTATTATCAGTATATTGTGCTATAGTCATGTATTATCATTCATTATAGTTTTCCAATTTGTCTGTAAAAAATGTTGGCTGTCTGTGATTTTTGGATAAGTTGCCGTCTGCCTACCTGCCATCATGTTCCGTACCATATGGCTGCTGCTGCCTCCCCTTACTGGTTCTGGCATTACCCCTAAATAGATGCCACTACTACTACTCCAACACAGCTGGTGCTACTATTGCTGCCACTATTACCCCTGCACCTTACCCTTTCTGCATCCACACCGCTGCTCCCAAATAAAAAGGAGAATTTTCCAGGCTTGTCCAACTTCAGAACAAGCCACTGTTTCTTTTGACAATTAACAGTTGTGTTGTGTAGAACAAGCCATGGTTTCTTCTCACATTAAAGGGGTTGTCCCATCTAGCAATTTCATACTTACCTGCTGCGAGCTGCGCTGTTCACTTACTGGTTTCCGGCTTGTGAGGCTGGGAGGGCTTAGTGAGCTTAATTTAAGGCTTGTCCCGGACAGGCCGCGCATCGCTTTCTTGAACGTGCACGCCGCCGCGCATGCGCCATGGTGACTTCTTCCTGGCCAGTATAGTACAGAGCCGCGAACGCGCACGCCGCCGCAATGGTGAGTTTCTTCCTGGCCAAGTATAGTACAGAGCTGCGCTGCATAGAGAGCATACGCGTCTCTGTACTATACTCGGCCAGGAAGAAGTCACCATGGCGCATGCGCGGCGGTGTGCACGTTCAAGACAGCGATGTGCAGCCCGGCCGGGGGAAGCAAATATGTTCTACGCAAGCGCGGCCCACTGATGCGGCACACAAGCGGTGGCCATATCTAGTGGATACCAGAAGACAACAGTGGGGTAGGATTGGAATATTTTTTCCAAGATAGGTAGGGATTTGCTAAAGGAACGTAATTACAAAAATGCTCACAGGCACTTCTAGAACAAATTAAAATAGGATCAATGAGATGGGAATACCCCTTTAAAGAGGTTGTGCAGTGAGTACATACTGATGACCTATCCTCAGGATAGGTAATCAATATCCGATTGGTGGGGGTCCGACTCCTGGCACCTCCGTCGATCAGTTTGAAGAGGAGGCAGCGCTCATATGAGCGCTACTTCCTCTTCAAGATTACACTGTGCATCGTCTTGGAAGTCACAGTGACACAGTGTAATTACAAGTGCTTGTTCCATTCACTTGAATGAGATGAACACTTGTAATTACACTGCCCCACCCCTCAAGTGAGACAATGCGCAATGTAATCCTGAAGAGGAAGCAGCTGATCGGCAGGGGTGTCGGGAGTCTGACCCTCACCGATCAGATATTGATGGCCGCCCTATACTGAGGATAGGGCATCAGTATGTACTGGCTGCACATCCTCTTTAATGTGTGTGCATAAACAAGGGCTGTGATCTACCCCCATTGCGGCATACGTTTTGGATGCTTGCAGCAACTGCTTTTTTCCCATAACACTGTGTGTGTGTTTAAACACCATCTGCCCCCGATATGGGACAATTTTTGGAAGGTTTTGAATATGAAAAAGCATGACGCATGACAGCGCAGTGTGTTTTTAAACAGGCTGTTTGTTAACACCTTCAGCTGTGTCTTTCCCTTAGCTATATATATATATACCTATATGTCAGTGTCACTATAACAATTTTTGCCATTGCGGTCATTGCAATAAACAGCTTGAAGAGTGGGGGAGGGGAGAAAAATTCAGAAAACAAAATTGAAACAAAAGAGAATGACAAACTAGAAGAAAATCTGACTCTTAGGAGACCTTTCAGATTCGTGTAGGATCAATTTGGCCACAAATCAAAATTTAAAAAAAATTCTACATATCGGACACAAAACAAATTTTGCTCATCTCTAATTTAAACAAAGTAAAATACACAAAGACTAATACAAGTAGAATACAAAAATCCTGTATTTTGCATATTACATTCCTAGGAGACAGGACCTGTGCACTTGCATGCTGTGTCAGTACGTGGTCTTGTTGCTTAGCAATGCACACAATAGCCTCCATTTTCTTTACATATTTGCTGTTAATGATTGGCGTGTCATGACTAGAGGACAAACCTGTAAATGTACACTATGCAGTAAAGGTGTCACGAGTCAGCACTGTACACACCTAGTACCTGGTGACACTTTCGCTTGTAGTAACAGGAATTTTGACCTGTGACACAGAAAAAGTGCACAGCATTCACAGACTGAGATATCATGTAAAGATTTCCTCCTACTCCTCCCGCCCATTGGGATATGTATTGACAAGTATCCAATTATATGCTTATATTTGACCTGATTTACCATGAGCACATATTTCCAGGTTCAAGAACCTTTAGGGTCCATTCACACGTCCGTAGTGCATTGCGGATCCGCAATACACCCGGCCGGTGCCCCCATAGAAATGCCTATTCTTGTCCGCAATTGCGGACAAGAATAGGACATGTTCTATTTTTTCCGTAGCCAAGGACCGTAAGATAGGCGGCGCGCTCCAGAAATGCGGATGCAGAGAGCAGATAGTGTGCTCTCCACATCCATTCCGTCCCCATAGAGAATGAATGGGTCCGCACCCGTTCCGCAAATTGCAGACCCATTATTACGGACGTGTGAATGGAGCCTTACTTCTATAGGAGTGGATGATATTAGTAGCTGGTATTGCTTATAAGGGCTGATTGCCATTTATCTACTGCTGATGCCAGGACTGATCTTTTTGGCTCAGTTCTACTACTGTATCTGCGCCTAAAATCTGTCTAAAAAGTGGCACAAATTTCTCACAACTAGGGTTTCTTCTAACTCGAAAAAGGGACACGGCTCCGCATAAAGGGGTGATTTGTGGGAAAGGGGGTACGGCCAAAACGTGCCATTTTGCTGCAATATTGCACCACAAGTCTGGTGTACAATTCTGATTCAATATCTGATATAGAGTTAGACAAATGTGTGTATCTCATTAATTCTCCATCCTGTGATGAATCTGGTGCAGGTCTAGACAGCCTACGTGTGCACCAGCTGTAGGATTAGTAAATCTGGGCCACTGTTTTCTATGGAATCGCTTCTGGTATCCAGCGTATTGTAACACCTGATGTCTCTTTTTGCTAGATAAATAAAAGCAGCATGCAGCGTTTTTCTGTCTGCCTGTGGTTCCTGGACTGGTGCACAATATGTATCAGATGTGCCCAGCTAAGGCATACAACAACTGGTCGGACACAAGTGACATAAGTGAACACAGCCTAATTAGCTGACTAACCTAGGTCGTGTGGATAGGCTTTCAGTAATGAGGGGCAAAGCTCTAGTTCTTTGTCGTAGCCCTGTATCAGACTACCTTGGACAAGGCAGAGCGGCTTGTTGGTGCTTCTACTGGGCCCTAGCTCTCAGGAAACCCCACCGCACCCCCTCAGCTTACAACCCTGTAGAGTTTTGCCCCTGTGGCGATCATCTTGTGACTTTAGTCTCTGTGCACAGGGAATGTTTTATAGCTGATGAAGCAATACATTTTAGAAGCAACAAAATAAAACCAGACGCTTATATGCTGCTGCATTTCCTGAAGGTCCTATGATAACCGTCAATATACCAAATATAAAGATTATTTGTAAATGCCTTCACCATGATATCAGGAACAGTAGCACGTGTCTACAGATCAGATTTGAAATCCTTTCTCTATTACCTGCTATCTACGACACTTATCTCACGGCCAATATCTAGGTCCTATTTATCTCTGTCTTCTCACCCTTTCCCTTCTTACCTTAGTATTTTGACAGTTCTTCCAAGGAAATGAAAGAAAGTGTGGGGAGCCGATAGAAGATCCACAGTCTAACTCCGTTTACTCTGTGATAGGTCTAACAAAGTGAGCTCCACCAAACAGGTTTGACCTGTTAGCGTTAATAAAGTCAACGCCTCAGATCTTCACTTTACAACTGTGACATGTGAAAAGCAGATATGATTGAAGCAGAGACAGTGGGTATGTTAAATAGGAGTGGCTGGAAGGCAGGGCATGCAAGCAACTGATGGAAACGTGGTGTTTGGTTACTCTTCTACCACATGTAACTGGGAATTCTAAGCATACAGTCACTGGGACAGTTTAACTTTTGCCCTTGTGACTTTTATGAGTCTTATCATCTTAAAGTAAAGAGTACACTAAAGGGAAAATCCAGTGTAGGGTGAATTATTTGTTTGAGAAGAGATGGGTCACGGACCTGCTGGTCAGACAAGTATCTTGAGGTTTCTGGGCCCCAAATCAAATCTGACCCAGGGCCGTAGCAGGAGGTTGCAAGGGTCTCAAAACATTCAGTGCCCAAGTCCTCATACATATGTGCCAAATTCTCTAAGCAACCCCCCTCCCCACACACACCCTAGCCCTAAAGACATATTGTACTTGTTGGATGGACTCTAACAAACATACAGGACTATACAGCATTAAATACCACTTACATATACTGTAGTGCCTCACAGGTGACGTATCCTCTGATGTACACTTTCCTCATCTTTCCCCATTTACTTAAGACAACTTTTTTCAGCCATGTCTCGTCTTTGCAGAGTTTGCCACACAGACGTCTAAGGTTCCTCACTTTTTTATTATCCTCTCCACCAGTGATGGTCAGTTCGCAGTGTTCGCCAACGAACACATGCGGGCTGCCATCTTGACTCACCCGTCCAGCGATGCACAGGTAAGCCCTTTACCTGTGCCTGTGGCGGTAGCCAGTCTGAAATCAAATGCAGTCACCGGGAGCAGGCAGTTCCGAGAACAGCCCGATGAAGGCCCCCGGCGGCTGTTCTCGGAACTGCCTGCTCCCGGTGACCGCATTTGATTTCAGACCGGCACAGGCACAGGTAAGGGCTTACCTGTGCATCCACGGACGGGTGAGTCAAGATGGCAGCCCGCATGTGTTCATTGGCGAACACTGCGAACTGACCATCACTGCTCTCCACCCTGGTGCCCCAACTATGTTATCCTGCTGTGTTTGTCAGTGCCCCCAAATACTATGCCATACAGATGGTTCCCCCATATTAATATAAAAGTCCCACCAATAGCAATAATTCTCTCCTAGAGTGCCCTTATTAGTAATAGTGCAAGAGTGTCCTTGTTAGTAGTAGGGCATTCCATATCACACCTACTAGTAATAAGGCCTCTCTATAGTTCCCCTTGTATTAATAAGGCCTCCCTGCCCCCAGTAGTACCCCAGTACTTTTAATGCCCTTGCCCCCCCATAGTGCCCTGATACTTATAATGCCCATGCCCCCCGTAGTGCCCCTGCAGTTATAATGCCCCGGATTTCAATTCCATGTGACAAATAAAACAAAAAAATCAAATGTCTCACTCTCGTTCCCAGCCACTGTCTGCAATGCATGCCACAGGCCTCCTCCGGCCTTTGGCCTGAGCTGCCTGCTTCCCAGAGAAGACGGTCGCAGTCATGTCATTGCGCAGCCTGTTCCAATTTTGCGTCCTTTAATAGGCTTCAGGCCTAGTGGCCCCCTAGCTGATAGGAGCGACTTACAGCAGGGTAGGCAGCCATTGGTTCCTGTGCTCCTCCTCAATATTCAACTGTATCGCCATCCTGAGGACAGAGGTACAATTGAATGTGCTGGCGGTCATGATGTTCGGGGCCCTGGCAACATCCCTGACTATACCAGTCATTGCATGCTATTTCTAGTACTTCTGTCCTCTTATATGGCAGGAGACTCTTTGGGTATCTTCATGCAGAAGGGCTCACATGTGACTGCAACCTCTACACTCTTAATAGCTATGCACTGCTCCAGGCACTTTGTATAAAGTTGTACTCCCTCTGATGGGCAGATAGATTTCTTTAAGTGCTATGTAGATTTAAAGTTACTATGTAAATTACACATACATTGCACCACCAACAATGATAAAGGAAGGTTGCTTCTGTGACAATAAAGGTGTCCACATTTTACTCATATCACTATTTGCCTTCCATTTTATTTTTGCTGGCTAAACCTTGCTAGAGCCTGGCATATAATCCAAAGGGTGTGCACTTTGTATAATTTAAATACCACTTGCCTCCTGCTATTAGCTTCTACAGTCATAGGTATAGGAGGTGTACAAGTAGCAGAAGCACACAGGTCCTGGTGGACTAATGAAGTGCAAAAGTTCAGGAGTCCATCTGGGTATGGACACTTAGTGGCACTGCTTCATGGGAAAAGGAGATACCTCTTTGTGCTTAATGGGTAAATAATCTTGAACAGAGGAACGGTGGAACAGTTGCAGGAACACAAGCCCTCTCTTGCTGGAACTTTGAGTAAGGTGCACCACACCACAAATTCTCAACTTTGGCAGGTTGTGCTCAAGATGGCTGATAGTCTTTTTGAACCTTCAGTGCCGCTATCTAATGGAGGTTACTACCTACCTCTGCATGCAGAGTTGCAGCAGCCTCTTAGATTTTGATGTCCTGGCTATTCTGAGGGTCCTGACAAACTCTAGACCACTACATTTCCCATGAATTTCCTCTTGACCACCTACAGTTGTTTCCATACAGTGTGTATACTGCCCAGACTAAATGTCCAGGAATTTTAGTTTGAGCAGTTCCTGACCAATGCATGGTCGATACAGTCCAAAGTCCTTCAGAAGGGTTAACACTGTACTACTTTAACTTGAATCTATGTACAACCAGTTAAGGTTCACTTTATACCTTTTGATCACTTCAAGCATTGAATACGAATCACACCATTTCCACTCGCAGGAAGAAGGTACCATCTTAGCACACTCTCTTGAAGGGCTCACACAAACTAAAGGCATCTGTGCCTTTACTGCGGACCGCAAACGGCGGGTCCACAATACATGAGCACCGGCTGAGTGATCTCCGTGCCTTCTGAATGCGCACCCATTGACTTGAATGGGTCCACGATATGCAAAAGTTAAGACATGTCCTATCTTTTGCAGAGCAAAAGCCCACAGAAGCGCTTTCGTCGGCTTTCGGGTCTGTGCTTCCGCACTGCAACAAACAGGACATGTTCTATCTTTTGCAGTATTTTGCAGATCACTGACCCATTTAAGTCAATAGGTCTGCACCACAATACGGGATTCACATGGCCGGCTATTTGTGGTCCGCAACACAGGAACAGGGCCCTTTTGTGTGAATGAGCCCTTAGTCTGAATGCTTGCAGGACCATTAAACAGGCCCTAGCGAAATCAGTCCTTAATACGAAGATGAAAATGGTAGGGGCTAGTAAGATGCCTCATTCACAATATGCAGACACTAGCGCCCTTGGACATAAGTCTCTTTCAAACTCACTAGGCTCAGTGTACAGTATCTCTCATCCAATTAACCCCTCTGAGGGCTTTCAATCTTCAGGACCCATCTTTCTCACTGTGTACACAAGGCCTTGTCTTGGGTTGCACTCACAATCTCCCTCTGTCTTTGACACAGCCCACTGATGTGCTCTTTGGTGACAAGGGTCAGACGTCTGCTCAGTCTCTGTGTCTCTCATACATTTTATTGTACCCAAACCCTTTATATGGAGGCCCCTCAATCCCCACCTAGAAATGCTGCAGTGCAACACTTCTGGTGTCACAAACTCCCATGTTAAATCAGCACAGGACATCAGAAAAATGGACTCTTCTGGCTGGTGCCTCTTCCTCCTACTGAGGGATGACATCTATCCCTTTACTGTGCAGAAGGACCATATCAGGACCAGTATCTTAAATAGCACATGTGGAGGACTGGTGAAAGTTTAAAATCAGTGGTGTCCAGGTGCTATCGTTCTGCAGACATAATTAAAGAGCTTAATGGGAACCTGTCACCCTAAAAAATGCTGTCCTATAGATGAGCATCGGCAGGGGAGATTTATATATAGTTCTGTGTAAAAAGATTCAGTATAACTTGGAACTTATTGATTAAAATCCCTACTTATTCCGGGTTTTAGGAGTCTCGTGCATGGAGTGATTAATTGTATAAGCCACTGAGTAGGACCACTCACTGGACTAGTACAAGGAGAGATTTAGGGTGCAGTCACATGACTGTATCCGCATTGTGGTCCATGTGCATCGGTGGGTCACATTGAAAAATGCCTATTTTTGTCTGCCAATTGGACAAGAATAGGACACGTTCTATAATTTGCAACTTTGCAGCACAGATGCAGATAGCATGCGTATGACATCCGTCTACTGTCCACATTTTTTGCGGACTCAGGGTAATGAATGGGCCTGTGTGCAATCCACAAAAATGTGCATTGGGCGCAGACTGAAAATACGCAGTGTACCCATCCCGTCTCCCTTCCTGTCCGCTGCTGCAGTCTATGGTCTTTGCCATAGACATCAGCGGTGACCTTGAAGAGAGACGACGGGAGATGGCAAATGTGCACTGCGCGCCGTCTCTTCATACAGCTGATCAGTGGGGGTCCGACACCTATCCTAAGGATAGGTCATCCATAGTAAAAGCCCGGACAACCCCTTTAAATGTATAAAACACAAAGTATACTGAATTTTTTCACAGTATAAAAATACCTGCTCAGCTCCTCACGCTGTATAACATGATGCTGGCAGATCACGCTACTTCATTGTGATATCTTATCTGTATATACATTACTGTATCTTTTCTTTTTTACTCCACTTGAGTCCTTCATGACTAATGGTGGTGACCATATTAATTTTTTTTTTATGCAGAAAGTTATCATATCAAGCAGTGTCTATGCTGGTGACCTGCTTATCTTCTGTTGTTTTCAACCCTAGCCCTAACCTCTGTACATCTATTTCTGTCCAGACTGATGTCTGAAAGCAGTTATGTTTAGGACTGGAGAACATGACATGATATACCTCAAAAAAGCAAAGTGTTGAAAAGTTAACTACCAGTAGCCTTAACTTTTTATTAACCCCCTTCAGGACCCAGCCATTTTTCACCTTAAGGACCAGGCCATTTTTTGCAAATCTGACATGTGTCACTTTATGTGGTGATAACTTTAAAACGCTTTTACTTATCTAGGCTATTCTGAGATTGTTTTCTCGTCACATATTGTACTTCATGACAGTGGTAAAATTGAGTCAAAATAATGTATTTTTATTTATTAAAAAATTGCCAAATTTCCAAAAAATGTGTAAAAATGTGCAAATTTCCAAATTTTAATTTCTCTACTTTTATAATAGATAGTAATACCCCCAAAAATAATTATTACTTTACATTTACCATATGTCTACTTCATGTTTGGATCATTTTGTGAATGCCATTGAATTTTTGGGGGACGTTAGAAGGCTTAGAAGTTTAGAAGCAAATCTTGAAATTTTTCAGAAAATTTCCAAAAACCACTTTTTAAGGACCAGTTCAGGTCTGAAGTCACTACCCAATTTTAGAAACTACACCCCTCAAGGTATTCAAAACAGATTTTTACTAAATTTGCTAACCCTTTAGGTGTTCCAAAAGAATTAATGCAAAATAGAGATGAAATTTCAGAATTTCACTTTTTTGCCAGATTTTCCATTTTAATCCATTTTTTGCCACTAACAAAGCAAGGGTTAACAGCCAAACAAAACTCAATATTTATTGTCCTGATTCTGTAGATTACAGAAACACCCCATATGTGGTTGTAAACTGCTGTACAGGCACACGGCATTGCACTGAAGGAAAGGAACGCCATGTGATTTTTGGAAAGCAGATTTCACTGGAATAATTTTAAGCTGCCATGTCACATTTCACCCCTAGAGTATAAACTCCTAAAAAGTGACCCCATTTTAGAAATTACACCCCTCAAGGTATACAAAACTGATTTTACAAACATTGTTAACCCTTTAGGTGTTCCACAAGAATTAAATGGAACCAAAAGTGATATAAAACTGGCAGCATTACTTTATAGCCGCCCCCCAGTCTGTAACTGATCATGTGTGTGAGCCAGAAATTCGATAATCCATACTTGAGAAAAACGCTTTTTTAATCTCCATGAGCGCTCTGTTTCCTGTGAGCTTAAAGTCAAGGGGCAGCGGCCTCCTTGCTTCAAATCAAGCAAAGCCCGCCTCTTACCTGTCCCCTCTTGACTGTGATTTACATATTTTCTATTCCCTTACGTCCTACCAGCAGCACAGATGGGGTTAACCACCCCCCATGGACTGGTAGGACCGGCGGAATTTAAATGAGCCCAAGTAATAATTAAACACTTAAACCTCCCCTATAAAGGAGGGAATCACCTCCAGCCCATTGTGTTTTTTTCTGTCCTCCGGAGAGGTGGACTGGGCGGTGATTCCCCCTCTCTTAGGGGGGAATCTTTTTTTCATGTTATCTGCGGGCTTTGCCTCGCTGCGGTGCGTTTTTTCGGCGTCCTCGGTCCTTTTCCTGTGCGGCGCGCTGGGCGCTGCCATCTTCCGAATCTGACGTCACTTCCGGAATTTTTTCCTTGCGACGCGATTTCACGTCATTATTGTGATTTTTTTTTTTTTTATATATAATTCGCGATTTTCCCTCCGGTTGGAGGTTTTATTGTATTCCTTCCTGGGGGGAAACCTTTTTATTTACTGTTTTCTCCTCTGGGGACGGGGACGGGGACTCGGCTCTGAGCCCACTCTCTCCCCTATTTAAGGAAACATTGTGAACCAGGTCGTTCTCTGGCTGCACATGCTTTTTAAGCTAGCTCCCAGAGTCCCATAAGCTGGTGTTCCTCCACTTATTGGTGCCTTATTTCTTGTCCTCATTTTCAGCTATCCGCCGGTCTGCCTTTTCTTTTACCTTTCTCCTGAAACATTTATTGGTTGTTTACAAATGTTTTACTTATCCTTTTTTTTCTTTTTTCAACGGTTATTCTAAGCTGAATTTACCTGCACTCGTCAGATCGCAGAAGATAAGCAGCTTGGGGCTTGGTAGGAACCAGCTTGGGAGACTGGTTGGGAATCCCTTGTTCCGTTGATTTTAAGAAAAAAAAAAAAACCTCCACGGGATTCGAATGGCAGAAAGGCGGTTTCCAAGCGGAAACCTTTTTCGTGCTATGATTGTAGCGCGCTTCTGGAGGATAGCTGTCCCTACTCCAGGTGTGACGGCTGCTGTCCGAGGGTCCAACCTTCCACCGAACCTACGATGCAGGATATGTATCAGTGGGTAAAGACCTATGTTGATGGATCCATCAAAGGGGTTATAAGCCTGCTGGATGAGAGGCTTCCTACTCAGACTCCTATGGAGTCTTCGGCTCCAGTAGAGAGACCGTCCGTAGTCTCCTTGAGTTCCTCCTCCTCGGATGAGGAGGAGCTTACTTCATGCTTCTTTCCTCCTGATAAGACGCAAAAGTTACTTAAAGGGATTCTGTCACCAGGTTTCACCCCTGTCAGCTAAACATATGCTGATGTTCAGGGCCTCATCAGGATTCCTAATGTGGGCTTCTAAATGTGATCCGTAGCCTTATTTTGCTAAAAAATAGGTTTTACTAACCTGTCACTCAAAGAAATAAGGTGCCCAAGTGGATGTCAAGGGATGCAAGGTGCCGGCCGCACCCACCGCCGTTCGTGCCCAGCGCCGCCTTTCCAGACTTCTGCACCGCCTCCTAATCCTCTGTGCCGCCTCTCGCTTTCTCCCTCCACCCCCCCTCCTCCTGCTGTAAGATATCGTACAGGGCTCTGAGAGGCTGGCGCCAGAGTGCAGGTCATACCTGGGTTGAGCGAAATGCCGGCGCATGCGCACTTCGTTTAAACAAGCCAAATTCAGAAGTCCGCACGGGCGCATCAGGCAGAGCCCTGTGCGCACGCGCGAGATCTTACAGCGGGAGGAGAGAGGAGGGAGGAGGGAGGATGGAGGGAGAGCGAGAGGCGGCACAGAGGATTAGGAGGCGGTGCAGAAGTCTGGAAAGGCGGCTCTGGGCACGAACGGCGGTGGGTGCGGCCGGCACCTTGCATCCCTTGACATCCCTTTGGGCACCTTATTTCTTTGAGTGACAGGTTAGCAAGATAAGGCTACGGATCACATTTAGAAGCCTCATATTAGGAATCCTGAGGAGGCCCTGAACATCAGCATATGTTTAGCTGACAGGGGTGAAACCTGGTGACAGAATCCCTTTAAGTCCATCAGGTCGGGGGACCATGATGTTGACCTGGGGGAGCCCTCTGGTCCCGCTAGTCGGGCACTTCCTGTCTTTAAAGCGGATGAGACCCTCCTCTCTGTCATGCGCACAGAGTGGAAGAAACCCGAAAGGGGTCCGATTCTAACTAAATATTCAGAACCATGTTTCCGATGGCTAAAGTGGTGGAATCGTGGGGTTCCATTCCCAAGGTGGACATGGCGATTGCCAAACTGTCCAAGCGCACTCTGGTTCCTGCGGACGATGGGTCGAGTCTGCAGGATCTCCTTGACAGGAGAGCAGAGTGCACACTCAGGAGAGGTTATACGGCAGCTGCAGCTTCCGCGTCTACGGCCATCGCTGCTACAGAAGTTTCTACCTTCCTCCGGTCTCGATTAAACCAGATCCAGATGGATGTGGATCAGAAGGTGTCTCGGGACGACATTCTGGCGGCTTTCAAGACTGTCGACCTGGCGATGATTTTACTGTCTGATACAGCGCAACAACAGCTGAAGTTGGCGGCCAAAACCATAATCCT
>NW_024400077.1:0-52389 GCF_905171765.1 Bufo bufo
GGCTGTGGCAGAACGGCCACGTCCTCTCCCAGCACCAGAGGGTCCACTACCACCACGACCATGTCCGCGTCCGCGTCCCTTATTAGATGT
This sequence comes from Bufo bufo, assembly GCF_905171765.1. Lineage (NCBI taxonomy): Eukaryota > Metazoa > Chordata > Amphibia > Anura > Bufonidae > Bufo > Bufo bufo. Next base: position 91 of record NW_024400077.1, read on the forward strand.
TTTACTCATTGTTCCCGTTCAAGACAATTTTGAGAATGGCAAATTTGGGAATGCTTTTTCAACCCAGAACAAAAAGTCTGCTTTTACGGTCACTACAAATAACTTGACCAGCTAAAACTGTGCAGATTTGGTTGAATAGAGATGTGAGACCTGTTTTTTTTTGCGCTGTGTGACAGTTATAGGTTTAATCACAGAATGACACTTCTATCAGCACGCTAGCGTGTGTCTTAGGTTTTTCTGAATGACACTATCAATACCTTCAATGTAAGATTTTCTTTTTGGGATAGATTTCAAGTAGGCCTCAAATACCACAAACTAGTTATTTTGAGAATGGCAAATTTGGGAATGCTTTTTCAACCCAGAACAAAAAGTCTGCTTTTACGGTCACTACAAATAACTTGACCAGCTAAAACTGTGCAGATTTGGTTGAATAGAAATGTCAGATCTATTTTTTAGGCGCCGGGTGACAGGCTCAACTTGCCCCTGATGTAATATATGGCCAAAAAATAACCACACTGTTGATGGTTAAATGCACTTGGGTGACACAGGCTCAGCCTGCACCAGATGTAGTATACGGCCAAAAAATAACCAGACTGTTGATGGTTAAATGCACTTCTTTGACACAGGCTCAGCCTGCATCTAATGTAGTATATGGCCAAAAAATAACCAGACTGTTGATGGTTAAATGCACTTCGGTGACACAGGCTCAGCCTGCAGCTGATGTAGGATATAGCACAAAATAACCACACTATCGATGGTTAAATACACTTGGTGATAGCTCGTGCTGGCGCACCACAAGTCACAAGATGGCCGCCGATCACCCCAGAAAAAAAGTGATCTAAAAACGCTCTGGGCAGCCTCAAAAAAGTGAGCAAGTCAATAATAGCACTTCAATGATCCACAGCTGCAGATCGATCACAGAATGAAGTCTTTTGGAGGAGTTAATCACTGCCTAATCTCGCCCTAACGTCGCAGCTGCAACCTCTCCCTATACTGATCATAGCAGAGTGACGTGCGGCGCTACGTGACTCCAGCTTAAATAGAGGCTGGGTCACATGGTGCACTGGCCAATCACAGCCATGCCAATAGTAGGCATGGCTGTGATGGCCTCTTGGGCCAAGTAGTATGACGCTTGTTGATTGGCTGCTTTGCAGCCTTTCAAAAAGCGCCAAGAAAGCGCCGAACACCGAACCCGAACCCGGACTTTTACGAAAATGTTCGGGTTCGGGTCCGTGTCACGGACACCCCAAAATTGAACCCGAACTATACAGTTCGGGTTTAGGGATGAGCGAACCCGAACTGTATTCGTACCGAATTTTGGGGTGTCCGTGACACGGACCCGAACCCGAACATTTTCGTAAAAGTCCGGGTTCGGGTTCGGTGTTCGGCGCTTTCTTGGCGCTTTTTGAAAGGCTGCAAAGCAGCCAATCAACAAGCGTCATACTACTTGGCCCAAGAGGCCATCACAGCCATGCCTACTATTGGCATGGCTGTGATTGGCCAGTGCACCATATGACCCAGCCTCTATTTAAGCTGGAGTCACGTAGCGCCGCACGTCACTCTGCTATGATCAGTATAGGGAGAGGTTGCAGCTGCGACGTTAGGGCGAGATTAGGCAGATTAACTCCTCCAAAAGACTTCATTCTGTGATCGATCTGCAGCTGTGGATCATTGAAGTGCTATTATTGACTTGCTCACCAAGTGTATTTAACCATCGATAGTGTGGTTATTTTGTGCTATATCCTACATCAGCTGCAGGCTGAGCCTGTGTCACCGAAGTGCATTTAACCATCAACAGTCTGGTTATTTTTTGGCCATATACTACATTAGCTGCAGGCTGAGCCTGTGTCAAAGAAGTGCATTTAACCATCAACTGTCTGGTTATTTTTTGGCCGTATACTACATCTGGTGCAGGCTGAGCCTGTGTCACCCAAGTGCATTTAACCATCAACAGTGTGGTTATTTTTTGGCCATATATTACATCAGGGGCAAGTTGAGCCTGTCACCCAGCGCCTAAAAAATAGACCTGACATTTCTATTCAACCAAATCTGCACAGTTTTAGCTGGTCAAGTTATTTGTAGTGACCGTAAAAGCAGACTTTTTGTCCTGGGTTGAAAAAGCATTCCCAAATTTGCCATTCTCAAAATAACTAGTTTGTGGTATTTGAGGCCTACTTGAAATCTATCCCAAAAAGAAAATCTTACATTGAAGGTATTGATAGTGTCATTCAGAAAAACCTAAGACACACGCTAGCGTGCAGATAGAAGTCTGATTCTGTGATTAAACCTATAACTGTCACACAGCGCAAAAAAAAACAGGTCTCACATCTCTATTCAACCAAATCTGCACAGTTTTAGCTGGTCAAGTTATTTCTAGTGACCGTAAAAGCAGACTTTTTGTTCTGGGTTGAAAAAGCATTCCCAAATTTGCCATTCTCAAAATAACTAGTTTGTGGTATTTGAGGCCTACTTGAAATCTATCCCAAAAAGAAAATCTTACATTGAAGGTATTGATAGTGTCATTCAGAAAAACCTAAGACACACGCTAGCGTGCTGATAGAAGTGTCATTCTGTGATTAAACCTATAACTGTCACACAGCGCAAAAAAAAACAGGTCTCTATTCAACCAAATCTGCACAGTTTTAGCTGGTCAAGTTATTTGTAGTGACCGTAAAAGCAGACTTTTTGTTCTGGGTTGAAAAAGCATTCCCAAATTTGCCATTCTGAAAATAACTAGTTTGTGGTATTTGAGGCCTACTTGAAATCTATCCCAAAAAGAAAATCTTACATTGAAGGTATTGATAGTGTCATTCAGAAAAACCTAAGACACACGCTAGCGTGCTGATAGAAGTGTCATTCTGTGATTAAACCTATAACTGTCACACAGCGCAAAAAAAAACAGGTCTCACATCTCTATTCAACCAAATCTGCACAGTTTTAGCTGGTCAAGTTATTTGTAGTGACCGTAAAAGCAGACTTTTTGTTCTGGGTTGAAAAAGCATTCCCAAATTTGCCATTCTCAAAATTGTGGTGAACGGGAACAATGAGGAAAACATCTAATAAGGGACGCGGACGTGGACATGGTCGTGGTGGTGTTAGTGGACCCTCTGGTGCTGGGAGAGGACGTGGCCATTCTGCCACAGCCACACGTCCTAGTGAACCAACTACCTCAGGTCCCAGTAGCCAGCAGAATTTACAGCGATATTTGGTGGGGCCCAATGCCGTTCTAAGGATGGTAAGGCCTGAGCAGGTACAGGCATTAGTCAATTGGGTGGCCGACAGTGGATCCAGCACGTTCACATTATCTCCCACCCAGTCTTCTGCAGAAAGCGCACAGATGGCGCATGAAAACCAAGCCCATCGGTCTGTCACATCACCCCCATGCATATCAGGGAAACTGTCTGAGCCTCAAGTTATGCAGCAGTCTCTTATGCTGTTTGAAGACTCTGCTGCCAGGGTTTCCCAAGGGCATCCACCTAGCCCTTCCCCAGGGGTGGAAGAGATAGAATGCACTAACGCACAACCACTTATTTTTCCTGATGATGAGGACATGGGAATACCACCTCAGCACGTCTCTGATGATGACGAAACACAGGTGCCAACTGCTGCGTCTTTCTGCAGTGTGCAGACTGAACAGGAGGTCAGGGATCAAGACTGGGTGGAAGACGATGCAGGGGACGATGAAGTCCTAGACCCCACATGGAATGAAGGTCGTGACACTGACTTTCACAGTTCGGAGGAAGAGGCAGTGGTGAGACCGAGCCAACAGCGTAGCAAAAGAGGGAGCAGTGGGAAAAATCAGAACACCCGCCGCCAAGAGACTCCGCCTGCTACTGACCGCCGCCATCTGGGACCGAGCACCCCAAAGGCAGCTTCAAGGAGTTCCCTGGCATGGCACTTCTTCAAACAATGTGCTGACGACAAGACCCGAGTGGTTTGCACGCTGTGCCATCAGAGCCTGAAGCGAGGCATTAACGTTCTGAACCTTAGCACAACCTGCATGACCAGGCACCTGCATGCAAAGCATGAACTGCAGTGGAGTAAACACCTTAAAAACAAGGAAGTCACTCAGGCTCCCCCTGCTACATCTTCTGCTGCTGCCGCCTCGGCCTCTTCTGCTGCTGCTGCCGCCGCCTCGGCCTCTTCCTCCGCCTCTGGAGGAACGTTGGCACCTGCCGCCCAGCAAACATGGGATGTACCACCAACACCACCACCTGCGTCACCAAGCATCTCAACCATGTCACACGGCAGCGTTCAGCTCTCCATCTCACAAACATTTGAGAGAAAGCGTAAATTCTCACCTAGCCACCCTCGATCCCTGGCCCTGAATGCCAGCATTTCTAAACTACTGGCCTATGAAATGCTGTCATTTAGGCTGGTGGACACACACAGCTTCAAACAGCTCATGTCACTTGCTGTCCCACAGTATGTTGTTCCCAGCCACCACTACTTCTCCAAGAGAGCCGTGCCTTCCCTGCACAAACAAGTGTCCGATAAAATCAAGTGTGCACTGCGCAACGCCATCTGTGGCAAGGTCCACTTAACCACAGATACGTGGACCAGTAAGCACGGCCAGGGACGCTATATCTCCCTAACTGCACACTGGGTAAATGTAGTGGCGGCTGGGCCCCAGGCGGAGAGCTATTTGGCGCACGTCCTTCCGCCGCCAAGGATCGCAGGGCAACATTCTTTGCCTCCTGTCTCCTCCTCCTCCTACTCAGCTTCCTCCTCCTCTTCTTCCACCTGCTCATCCAGTCAGCCACACACCTTCACCACCAACTTCAGCACAGCACGGGGTAAACGTCAGCAGGCCATTCTGAAACTCATATGTTTGGGGGACAGGCCCCACACCGCACAGGAGTTGTGGCGGGGTATAGAACAACAGACCGACGAGTTGCTGCCGGTGAGCCTCAAGCCCGGCCTGGTGGTGTGCGATAATGGGCGAAATCTCGTTGCAGCTCTGGGATTAGCCGGTTTGACGCACATCCCTTGCCTGGCGCATGTGCTGAATTTGGTGGTGCAGAAGTTCATTCGCAACTACCCCGACATGTCAGAGCTGCTGCATAAAGTGCGGGCCGTCTGTTCGCGCTTCCGGCGTTCACACCCTGCCGCTGCTCGCCTGTCTGCGCTACAGCGTAACTTCGGCCTTCCCGCTCACCGCCTCATATGCGACGTGCCCACCAGGTGGAACTCCACCTTGCACATGCTGGACAGACTGTGCGAGCAGCAGCAGGCCATAGTGGAGTTTCAGCTGCAGCACGCACGGGTCAGTCGCACTGCGGATCAGACCCACTTCACCACCAATGACTGGGCCTCCATGCGAGACCTGTGTGCCCTGTTGCGCTGTTTCGAGTACTCCACCAACATGGCCAGTGGCGATGACGCCGTTATCAGCGTTACAATACCACTTCTATGTCTCCTTGAGAAAACACTTAGGGCGATGATGGAAGAGGAGGTGGCCCAGGAGGAAGAGGAGGAAGAGGGGTCATTTTTAGCACTTTCAGGCCAGTCTCTTCAAAGTGACTCAGAGGGAGGTTTTTTGCAACACCAGAGGCCAGGTACAAATGTGGCCAGACAGGGCCCACTACTGGAGGACGAGGAGGACGAGGATGAGGAGGAGGTGGAGGAGGATGAGGATGAAGCATGTTCACAGCGGGGTGGCACCCAAAGCAGCTCGGGCCCATCACTGGTGCGTGGCTGGGGGGAAACACAGGACGATGACGATACGCCTCCCACAGAGGACAGCTTGTCCTTACCTCTGGGCAGCCTGGCACACATGAGCGACTACATGCTGCAGTGCCTGCGCAACGACAGCAGAGTTGCCCACATTTTAACGTGTGCAGACTACTGGGTTGCCACCCTGCTGGATCCCCGGTACAAAGACAATGTGCCCACCTTACTTCCTACACTGGAGCGTGATAGGAAGATGCGCGAGTACAAGCGCACGTTGGTAGACGCGCTACTGAGAGCATTCCCAAATGTCACAGGGGAACCAGTGGAAGCCCAAGGCGAAGGCAGAGGAGGAGCAAGAGGTCGCCAACGCAGCTGTGTCACGCCCAGCTCCTCTGAGGGCAGGGTTAGCATGGCAGAGATGTGGAAAAGTTTTGTCAACACGCCACAGCTAAGTGCACCACCACCTGATACGGAACGTGTTAGCAGGAGGCAACATTTCACTAACATGGTGGAACAGTACCTGTGCACACCCCTCCACGTACTGACTGATGGTTCGGCCCCATTCAACTTCTGGGTCTCCAAATTGTCCACGTGGCCAGAGCTAGCCTTTTATGCCTTGGAGGTGCTGGCCTGCCCGGCGGCCAGCGTTTTGTCTGAACGTGTATTCAGCACGGCAGGGGGCGTCATTACAAACAAACGCAGCCGCCTGTCTACAGCCAATGTGGACAAGCTGACGTTCATAAAAATGAACCAGGCATGGATCCCACAGGACCTGTCCATCCCTTGTGCAGATTAGATATTAACTACCTCCCCTTAACAATATATTATTCTACTCCAGGGCACTTCCTCATTCAATACTATTTTTAATTTCATTTTACCATTATATTGCGGGGCAACTCAAAGTTGAATGAACCTCTCCTCTGTCTGGGTGCCGGGGCCTAAATGTGTGACAGTGGCCTGTTCCAGTGGTGGGTGACGTGAAGCCTGATTCTCTGCTATGACATGAATACAGATTCTGCGCTGACATAAGGCCAGATTCTCTGTTACGGGACCGCTCTCCTCTGCCTGGGTGCCTGGGCCTAAATGTGTGACAGTGGCCTGTTCCAGTGGTGGCTGACGTGAAGCCTGATTCTCTGCTATGACATGAATACAGATTCTGCGCTGACATAAGGCCAGATTCTCTGTTACGGGACCTCTCTCCTCTGCCTGGGTGCCTGGGCCTAAATGTGTGACAGTGGCCTGTTCCAGTGGTGGCTGACGTGAAGCCTGATTCTCTGCTATGACATGAAGACAGATTCTGCGCTGACATAAGGCCAGATTCTCTGTTACGGGACCGTTCTCCTCTGCCTGGGTGCCTGGGCCTAAATGTGTGACAGTGGCCTGTTCCAGTGGTGGCTGACGTGAAGCCTGATTCTCTGCTATGACATGAATACAGATTCTGTGCTGACATAAGGCCAGATTCTCTGTTACGGGACCTCTCACCTCTGTCTGGGTGCCGGGGCCTAAATATGTGACAGTGGCCTGTTCCAGTGGTGGGTGACGTGAAGCCTGATTCTCTGCTATGACATGAAGACTGATTCTGCGCTGACATAAGGCCAGATTCTCTATTACGGGACCTCTCTCCTCTGTCTGGGTGCCGGGGCCTAAATGTGTGACAGTGGCCTGTTCCAGTGGTGGGTGACGTGAAGCCTGATTCTCTGCTATGACATGAAGACAGATTCTGCGCTGACATAAGGCCAGATTCTCTGTTACGGGACCTCTCTCCTCTGTCTGGGTGCCGGGGCCCAAATGTGTGACAGTGGCCTGTTCCAGTGGTGGGTGACGTGAAGCCTGATTCTCTGCTATGACATGAAGACTGATTCTGTGCTGACATGAAGCCAGATTCTCTGCTATGGCATGAAGAGACTGATTCTCTGCTGACATGAAGCCAGATTCTTTGCTATGGCATGAAGAGACTGATTCTCTGCTGACGTGAAGCCAGATTCTCTGCTATGGGACCTCTGTCCAATTGATATTGGTTAATTTTTATTTTTTTTATTTTTATTTTAATTCATTTCCCTATCCACATTTGTTTGCAGGGGATTTACCTACATGTTGCTGCCTTTTGCAGCCCTCTAGCTCTTTCCTGGGCTGTTTTACAGCCTTTTTAGTGCCGAAAAGTTCGGGTCCCCATTGACTTCAATGGGGTTCGGGACGAAGTTCGGGTCGGGTTCGGATCCCGAACCCGAACATTTCCGGGAACTTCGGCCGAATTCTCGAACCCGAACATCCAGGTGTTCGCTCAACTCTATTCGGGTTCGCTCATCCCTACAGATCTTTTTATTACAATGACATGCAATCCCGAATGGGAAGAGATTGTACATAACCTACAACATGGACAAACTGTTGATGGACAACCACATTTAGTTGCAAGATTATTTCACCTAAAACTCAAAGCTCTAATTGATGACATCAGTAAAAAACATATTTTTGGAGTCCCAAAAGCAATGGTCTACTTGATAGAATTTCAAAAGAGAGGTTTACCACATGCTCACATACTTCTCATTCTTAAAGTAAGCTGTAAACCAAAAAATGAAGAACTGATAGATAAAATTGTCTTACATGCAATTGTAACAAAGCATATGATTCATGGACCATGCGGAGCACTCAATCCTAATTCTCCATGTATGACAAACGACAAATGCTGTAAGGATTTTCCGAAGGAATTCCAACAAAAAACTATTGCTAATAGCAATGGCTATCCAAAGTACAAGAGAAGAAATACAGGCCAAATTATAATTCTTAACAGAAAGAATATTGATAATTCTTGGGTTGTACCATATAATCCTTACTTAGCGTTGAAGTACAATTGCCACATTAATGTGGAAGTTTGTGCATCAGTGAAAAGTGTCAAATACCTTTTAAAACATGTGTACAAAGGTCATGATTGTGCAAATGTTGTCATTCAAGAACAAGGGTACTTTGAATCATGATGAAATAAACACCTTTATTATTTCTAGGTATGTCAGTGCTCCAGAAGCAGCATGGCGTTTGCATGGGTTTAAAATGCCTTATCAATCCCATACCATCCATAGATTAGCGGTGCATCTGCCTGAAGAACAATCAGTTTTTTTCAACCCAAATTACATTACCACAGCGGTACAGAGAGCTTTAAACCATGATACTCAATTGACAGCTTGGTTCAAATTGAAGCAAAGAATATATCATATTCGGACATTCCTTTGCATTATGTGTTTGACTCTCAAAATTGTTGTTGGAAATTGCGTCAACGTGGTGCATAAAAAATTATTAGACGAATGTATTCTGTCAACTTAATATCAGATGCAGAGCGTTACTGTCTGCGTCTACTATTGCTGCATGTGGCTGGTGCAGTATCCTTTGAAGATCTGAGGAGAGTACATGGTAATGTCAATCCAACTTTCCAAGAGGCTGCAAAAGCAAAAGGACTGTGGGAGAACACTCTGGAAGATGCTGTCCACTTTACAATGCCTAAACAACTTAGGGAATTATTTGCATATGTCTGCATTTTTGCATCATTACAAAATATGAGCAATATCTCATTGAAGATTTAGTTGACAAACATAAACAACACAATGATGATTGTACAATTTGCCGTAAGATCGCACTTAAAGAAATAGCCAACATTCGGGTACTACATGGCAAAAACTGTGAAGATTTTGGATTGCCTTCCACAATGCCAAATACTGATCAACTTTGGAATATGTATGATAAGGAATTACAAAAATACAGAGCTGAAGAAATGGAGAAGACATTAAACAGAGAACAAAAAAGAGCTTCAGAAAAAATATTGTCTGCAAGCAAAAATGACAACCTTTGCAACCGTTGTTTTTTTCTTGGATGGTCCAGGAGGTAGTGGTAAAACGTATCTTTACAAAACCCTTCTCAGCACAGTTCGTGGAGAAGGTAATATTGCACTCCCTGTAGCCTCAACAGGTATAGCAGCCAATCTTCTTGAGGGTGGAAGAACATACCACTCTCAGTTCAAATTACCTGTTCCGATAGTTGAGAACTCAATATCAAATATGCGTCTCAATTCTGCTGATGCTGAAAATTTGAGATAATCTACAGTGCTCATTTGGGATGAGTGTACAATGGCCCCGTCTATTGCTCTTACAGTGGTTGACAAACTGCTAAAAGAAATAATGGATAACCAGAAACCCTTTGGAGGAACAGTTTTATTACTTGGTGGAGATTTTCGGCAAGCACTTCCAGTGGTTCCTCATGGTGACCGGACAAAAATTGTTGAAGCATGTATAAAGTATAATAAACTGTGGCAAAACTTCCAAATACTTAACCTTACAAACAATATCCGTTCAGTTGATACTGAATTCAGCAATTGGTTGATCCAAGTTGGCAATGGTGATACACCACACATTGATGGTTTGCCTGAAGACATAATTGAAATCCCTTCAAAAATTTTATGTACAGGAAATATTGTCAACAACTTTTTTGGAGAAAGAATTTTAGTTGCTGATGTCTCAAAGATAACAAAAAAATTTATTCTTTGCCCAAAGAACTCTGATGTTGATAGCATAAATGAAGAGGTGCTAAACATTTTGGAAGGAGATACTGTGACATTCCTTAGCTCAAACTCAATTGATGACTCAACTGAGGAAGATATGCAGAACTATCCTATTGAGTTTCTTAATGAGCTAACTCCTACAGGAATGCCGAGGCATTAACTGAACCTTAAAAAGGGAGCAATAATTATGCTCCTCAGAAATATAAACACTAAAAGAGAATTGTGCAATGGAACCTGCCTCTTTGTTAAAGACTTGAAAAGAAACCTCATTATTGCTCAAGTAATAACAGGTTCAGCGGAAGGGGACATGGTCTTTATTCCACGTATTGATTTAGCTCCATGCTCTACTAATTTGGCATTTACCTTAAGAAGACGACAATTTCCAGTTGCATTAGCCTTTGCCATGACAATTAATAAAGCTCAGGGGCAAACCTTAGAAAAAGTTGGCATTTACTTGCCAGAACCAGTATTCTGCCACGGTCAGTTATATGTTGCATTATCTAGAGTTAGAACTTTTTCAGATGTGGTTGTAAAGGTTGTAGATGGTCCTGAACAAGGCAAACTGTTGCCAAATTCAGATAGAATATTTACAAGAAATGTTGTGTACAAAGAAATTTTATAGAAAAATTTCAAGAGGTTAAAAAATACCTTTTTCCTGAATATCTGATTCAGGTATTGTATATTGCAGATTGTTACAAACTACACTCACCTAAAGAATTATTAGGAACACCTGTTCTATTTCTCATTAATGCAATTATCTAGTCAACCAATCACATGGCAGTTGCTTCAATGCATTTAGGGTTGTGGTCCTGGTCAAGACAATCTCCTGAACTCCAAACTGAATGTCAGAATGGGAAAGAAAGGTGATTTAAGCTATTTTGAGCGTGGCATGGTTGTTGGATTTCACAATCTGCTCAGTTACTGGGATTTTCACGCACAACCATTTCTAGGGTTTACAAAGAATGGTGTGAAAAGGGAAAAACATCCAGTATGCGGCAGTCCTGTTGGCAAAAATGCCTTGTGGATGCTAGAGGTCAGAGGAGAATGGGCCGACTGATTCAAGCTGATAGAAGAGCAACGTTGACTGAAATAACCACTCGTTACAACCGAGGTATGCAGCAAAGCATTTGTGAAGCCACAACACGCATAACCTTGAGGCGGATGAGCTACAACAGCAGAAGACCCCACCGGGTACCACTCATCTCCACTACAAATAGGAAAAAGAGGCTACAATTTGCACGAGCTCACCAAAATTGGACTGTTAAAGACTGGAAAAATGTTGCCTGGTCTGATGAGTCTCGATTTCTGTTGAGACATTCAAATGGTAGAGTCCGAATTTGGGGTAAACAGAATGAGAACATGTATCCATCCTCTGATGGCTACTTCCAGCAGGATAATGCACCATGTCACAAAGCTCGAATAATTTCAAATTGGTTTCTTGAACATGACAATGAGTTCACTGTACTAAAATGGCCCCCACAGTCACCAGATCTCAACCCAATAGAGCATCTTTGGGATGTGGTGGAACGGGAGCTTCGTGCCCTGGATGTGCATCCCTCAAATCTCCATCAAATGCAAGATGCTATCCTATCAATATGGGCCAACATTTCTAAAGAATGCTATCAGCACCTTGTGGAATCAATGCCACGTAGAATTAAGGCAGTTCTGAAGGCAAAAGGGGGTCCAACACCGTATTAGTATGGTGTTCCTAATAATTCTTTAGGTGAGGGTATACTTACTGTATCGTGATATATACGTTTCCATTTTATTTTTATTATTAATTTACTTTTGACTTCTTTCCAAAATATTTTTGACAAAAGAAAATAAAACAAGAAATACAATGTGGTTAAATTATCTTACTATTTAATATAGACTGTTTCTACTAATGTTTATACACTACTGTTCTAGCGCCCGTTATTATAACAGGCTTAATGTCTAGTATATATATATATATATATGCTAACTAATACAGATAGTCAGTGTAGGTTAGACAGTGATACAGTGTAGCTGATAGGTACCAGTGCAGGGTGTTAGGCAGTGTGATAGGAATTACTGTTTCTCTGCTGTCCATACATACACGCTACAGACATAGTGCTGTGATGTCACAACAATACTTAGTGCACCAATCAGTAATATCTACTCAGACCTGATAAAATGTGAAGTTGCATGTATTGCACCAAAAAATATTTGCATCATTAGTGCCGATTTGCGCAATCGTGAATATATTGGAGCACTCTATCTGCATATAAAGCTATTGTAATGTTCTGCCGTGCCAACCATTTTCTCCAGTCTCAGGAAACTCAGGATACGTGCATATTACATTTCTGATTTTTGCAATCAAGAAAAGATATAAAGATATATCGAATATTCACGAAATATCGGAAATTCGAATATTGCCACTGCTGCTCATCTCTAGTGGTGACAACAAAGATGAGGTTATGAAGAGTGATGTTGTACATGTTGTGATGGATGCCCCAAAATATGAGCTTGAATGAGATGACCCTCAGGTATCAGAGCTCATGGCGAGTCATACTGAGTATAAAGAGCCTAGTGAAGATAAAGACTCAGCTCTGTCAGTAGAGTTAATTACTGAATGTCTGTCTGCAATTGCTGAAGTAGCACTTCCACAAGCCCAGGCTGATGAGCTGTGCAATAGTGATGGAGTGAGAACAGATGATGGACCTTCTAGAAAGGTCAGCAACCTCATGTAGAGGAGATGCTCATAGAAGGTGATATACATGGTATGCTTACTGCTGAGGTGACCCCCAGATGTTTCCAAAAGTAGGAACTTTGACCCTGGAGGGGGGGGTTATGTAATGTGAAAAGTCCTACAGTCTTTATCAGGGGGGCAGAATATGTGGCAGTGGAGCTCCCAGAGGGCCATTAAAATGGAGTATCTCACCCAGAGGAAGCTGGGCGAGAACAAGAAAGGCTAGGAATTTTTTTTTTCCCCCACTGTCTGCAGCAGCTAGGCTGGTAATTAGCAGCCAGCTGAGGAGCTCAGGTAAAGGTGGGCTCAGCTCCTGAACCAGGGCTCCCAGTCTGGGGAAGAAACAGGCTACGCCAAGGCCTGTGGGAGCCGGACCCTCTAACCCTGTGTAGGGTAAACACTGTTGTGTTTTGGGGAGCTGGGTGGTAGACCCAGATCCCGATAGAGAGGGAAATACTGTGTAGTCAGTGGCCAGACGGCCGAGGATTTATGTTTGGTCTGCTGTAAAAGTGACAATAAAGCTGGTCGTGGCCAGTGTGCACCCAAATCTGCAGTGTTGGAGTGGCTTCTTGAGGTGTGCCAACCGTTTAAGAGGAGAAGACGGCGATCCTGGAGAGCTAAGACCCCGAGTTGTCACAATCTGTATCTGTTACGGTAGCCGTCAATGGTAGACGCTGTCGTATCGTGCTTCCAAGCAGATTCATTTCCCTGTTGAAATAACAAGATGCAACCTAACTTGGGTACTAGGCATATTTGCAAACTTTCTTTTTCAGTTCTCCTTCTGACAGATGGCGTAGTCGGTAACGCGGGCACTGTTACGGCTGCTGCGTGACTTTGTCCACCGACTATTTCTTCATAAATGTGTGCAGAAGGGGTAGCAGATCGCGAGTCCGAACTCATGAATGATTCTGAGGTTGATGGGCTTTCTTTGTCTGTCCCTGCAGTTGCGCCTGACGAATCCTGTGCATTATCAAGGGTTTTTAGGGAAAATGGTGGGCACGGCGTCGGTGCGTAAATTTTCACGTAAGCCATGTTCTTTATAAGCAAAATACTTAGTGCTTAGAGCACAACGATAATTGTCATGTTTTTGTCTGGAATACATGATTTTTTTTCTACCCATTCAATACGTTGGGAAAATGATCAGGAGTCTGCTCAATCCATTTATGGATAATTCTCCGATCTTCTGGAAAAACCTGCATTATGATATTTTTCCCTTTGTCCCTCCAGGTGTGGTTACATCCCCTTTATAATGCACGAGGCCATGTTCTCAATTCAGAAATTAGTTATCTATAACGGAAAAATAAAAAAAAATCACTTTGTAAATAAAAAGAAATATATATTTTAAAATGTTCAAAAAATAGATATGTATCTCAGTCTCAGACACTGGTGGCATCTTGATTTGCATATGCCCCCAGTAGACCATAGGTGTGGTTTTTGCACCTATGGATCCACGCATCCATCTGGGAAATGGACCAGGTAAAGTCACAAAGAGCAGACTCTGCTTACGCAGCCGCCCTCCGTTCACTGCGGTGTGGACATTGAAAATAGGCAAGCTATGTGCGTGGGCCGCACTGAAGTACATGGCGGTGGCATCCGTACAAGCCATCAGAACCACACCTATCAATCAACGGGGTCATATCCTAGCGATATATTTGAAAAGGTAACACTGATTGTCTGTATTTCGGTCAAATATTTGCAAAATTATTAGTGTCAAGGCCAAAAATCATAATGAATTATCGTTGAAAGCAGGTTTCACAACTCAACACGATGACACACTGTAAAGTGAGCAGGAATCGCCTGCTCTCGGTGACCGCATTTGATTTCAGACCGGCTCCCGGCACAGGCACAGGTAAGGGCTTACCTGTGCATCGCCGGACGGGTGAGTCTACCTTACTAAAGATGGCAGCCCGCATGTGTTCACTGGCGAACACTGCGAACTGACCATCACTGCTCTCCAAGCCCTGGGTTGACTTCTCATCCAGCCTCCGCCCGCCTCTTCCGCATGGAGCCTACCTTCCACCAGCTGACGGTGCCGAATGTGCTGTGGTGCTTCACTTTTGCACAACCTGGCCTTTCACAGGAGCATGCAGTCACTAACAAGTATATGCTCTACTGCCATTGGCAAGAAGGGCAGCCCCTACTGGGCCCATGCACTTCTAACCAAACATGGTGCCCGAGGCTATACTTCTCCCGTTGTCATCATCCCACACAAAAAAAACTATTTGTACAGAAACAGTTAAAGAATTGGCAATAGTCCCAAATATTTTTGGAGGGAGGAGCTCCACCACCTTACACCACCATCATAGGCTCCTAGTCTGGGAGATCTCTGTGCTGGAAGGTACAGAAAAGCTGCTCTTGTTTCTCCATCACTAATGAATCAGTACAATGAAGTTCTTGCATTTACTGAAATTCTCTGAATTTCCAGAATTGTTGGTCGCAATCATTACCTCTGTCCACAATACTAATCTATATACAGAGCAGGGAGGGGCACCAGGGTGACCGCAATCTCATTTCACACATTGTCTTCTGTTCTATTATGTGCAGGACTTTCCCATACCTACTGGAGATTAATTCTTAATGCCTGGTTTCTTGTTTAACCCCATACCTGAGAGTCCTGGACAAAAGTGAGACCTTCTGGACTCCTTGCAAGCAGGAACCTCTTGGAAGGGAGCGTTTTCCATAACTTTACTCCCTGCTGGCACTGGGATCCACATACATAGAGATCCTGTGCTATGGTCTAGCTGTGGTGGCAGGAACAGCCTGTCAGCCCGTGGCTGCCCACTTGCGGAAGGGGAGCAGGGGATTCTAGAGGAGCATGCACAGCCAGTACTGAGAAAACACGCACAGTTTACTGTCCGCCACATCTCCAAGTCAGATAGCCTCACAATGATTAGGACCACCAGGTGATCGATAATTCAGGTTACAGCGTTCCATCAGTTTGTAAGGGAGGGGGGTCTTTGAGTGGTACACATGGCTCCTCACTCTAGAGTGGTGGAAGGAAGGAGTGGACAAAGATAGAACTCGCAACAAGAAAATACACTGGTCTCACATGTGGCAACAAGCTTGACGGTTACAATTCTCTTGCGAGAGGCAACAGGCTTAGTGGTTACAGTCTCACATGGGGCAACAACTGTATAGCAACAAAGTATCTCTTACTCAAGACACAGTCTTACTAAGAGGCAACAGGTGTACAACGGCTTACACTGTCCCTTGGCTTGCAGTGTACCCAAATTCCCTGGATGTCGACACCCCAGCCGGAGTTTCAAGCAGAGGTCAAGATGGCTAAGCTGCTGTTGGCACCACAATATATCTTCTGCGGTTCTCCTGTGTTGCAATCTCGACTCTCTAAACCATTGTGCACATTCTGCACTGCCCCTGCTTAGTCATGACATCCTTTTTGTCTCAGTTGCTTCTGCATGGCGTACCTGTACTACTTGGTTGCAGGGTGGCCGGTCTTGGTCACACACCTGTCTTCTCTACAGGTCTTGGCTGCTATTAGGATGTGAGGGCTAAGCAGTGTCCTTGCCCTACCTAGTTCCTGAGATGGTGCACTTTTATATCTTTTGCCACTCACCTCCACTGCTAGCTAACTACACACAGGAATCTTCAGCATCTCCCAGCTCACAATGGCCGTTCAGTCTCTATATAGTTACTATCCACATTCTCAGAGTAGTGTTGAGCGAACTTGTGTTTTTAAGTTCGGCGTCTAAAGTTCGGGTTCGGGTTATCAAAGAATCGCGTTATGGATTCTAAATTTCGTTATGGTCTGTGGTAGCGGAACCCATAATGTGATTCTTCGATAACCCGAACTTTAGACGCCAAACTTAAAACACAAGTTCGCTCAACATTAGATGTGAGGGCTAAGCGGTGTCCTTGCCCTACCTAGTTCCTGAAAAAAATTTAAGTTTTCCTTTTCATCGCCATATTGTGACCCTCCTTTTTTTCTGTTACGGTATTCACTGTTCGGGATAGATACATTTATATTTTAATAGTTCGTGATGGACATGCCTATATTGTTTTTTACAAATGTGATAGCACTCTGCAGCCAGCATTCTGCCCTGCCTCTATGCTGGATGAGGCATTGGTGTACATTTTGGCCAAAGCGTAATAAGCCACTCACCACGTCAAGGTTGCCTCTATGGAGTGGTCCCTAACACTAGTTCCTACCTGTTTATGGGCCATGATAGCCACACAAAGTCCAGGGAATGCAGGTCAGCATGCATGCCAAGCACACTCTGCTTTTAACCCCGTCCGGTGCCATTACAGCTCTTGCATCCCTTGATCCGATGAAAGCTGTAATGGCACCGGACGGGGTTAAAAGCAGAGTGTGCTTGGCGTGCACGCTGACCTGCATTCCCTGGACTTTGTGTGGCTATCATGGCCCATAAACAGGTAGGAACTAGTGTTAGGGACCACTTCATAGAGGCGACCTTGACGTGGTGAGTGGCTTATTACGCTTTGGCCAAAATGTACACCAATGCCTCATCCAGCATAGAGGCAGGGCAGAATGCTGGATATAGAGTGCGATCACATTTGTATTTTGCGTTTGTATATGTATTTCGCCATAGTGATGTGCACCACATACAGGGTTGTGCTGACTCAATCACCCACATTTTTTCTTTGTAGTATATTGTTTTTTATTTTATTTAAATCCTGGGGTAAGGGGGTGATTTTTAAAAAATATTTTTAGTAACATAGTTTATAAGCCTGAAAAAAGACATCTGTCCATCCAGTTCAGCCTGTTATCCTGCAAGTTGATCCAGAGGAAGGCAAAAAAACTCTTCCTCTAAAAACTTTCTTTTCTTCCCCTCTCTAGCCCTAGGGAGCTAGGATATGCGACCTTCAGATCACTTTTAGTTTACATTGCAGTGAATTAGCACTGCGCTGTAAGCCCCACTTGCTGCTATCCTATAGAGCCCTGCCACCTGCAGGCCTCCATGGGAACTACAGCTCTGATGCGCCGGATTTCTTCAGCGAGACCGAGAGCATCACAGCGAGCGAACAGCTCCCTCGATCACAGCACTTCTGGGTTTTCAGTGATCAGATGCCGTGGTCGCATAACGGCATCCGAGGGGTTACATTTCTGCTTTATCGCCATTCGCGGTATCTTTGCTGTTTAAAACAGCAGAAACCCGGCGGCTATGGTGCCCACTGCGCTCACGACCGGGCACCATATCTAAAGAGACGACTTTCACCGTTCATATATGGCGCTGGTCATCAAGGGATTAAAGGGGTATTCCCTTCTAAGACATTGATGACATACTGCTATGTGATCGATATCAGACAGGTGCGGGTCCCATCTCTGGAACCCACAACTATTTCCAGAACAGGACCCCCGAAGTGTAGGAGAGCACACAGCGCCAGCGTGGCCACCCATCATTCAACGCTATAGCCAAGCGTGCAATCAGCTATTTTCGGAACTCCTGTAGATGTGAATGTACGCGTGATGCGCTTTCCTTTATTTTGTGGGTCCCAGAGATATGCCATCAATGTCTGAGAAGGGAATACCTCTTACCCGGGTTTTCCGGTTCCACAATATGGAAGGAGTATCAGGATATCAGCCGCATTAGTAACATTACACTGAGCATTAATTGGTTAATCCTGGGGAACAGGCCGGACCAGTATGTGGAGTAGGGCAGGGCTCGGTATCAGGCAGGGATTAGGAGTCTCAGCATTTCATTTCCCGTTTTTTTGTGTGATGGCAGCGGAGAGGATGAGTCAGGAACCTGCGGTGTCAGTGACAGGAACCCCCCGCTGGATCATCTCCAGCTCCGCATCTGACAGGGAGATTCTAAAGGGGAACCAAAAGAGTCACGCAAAGGCCTATGTGCCCCCCTCAGCACACCCTAAAATTATTACATGCTATACGGACCCCCTAAACAAATACAGGCCACTCACTAGATCCCATAACTTTATACAGATGCTCCCCCTGTATAAGACCCTATACCACATCCCCCTAAATACAGACCCCCCTGTATGCAGTCCCCAGACCAGACCCCTCCAATTGACAGACCGTAGACAGAACTCCCTGTATACAGACCCCAGACTAAACCCCCCATACACCAAGATCAGACCACCCCTGTTTACAGACCAGAACCAGGGGCGCACCAGGCCTTTCTGCTGCCTGAGGCGAAAACTGAAACGCCCCCCCCTCCCCCTTCCCAATGCAAATTTCTTAACCTAACCCGTTCCCTTCAGCCCATGGCCCTTCGGCCGCCCTCCTCTTGCCCCTACCTGGTGCTGCCTCACCTGGCCTCATTGGTGGTGCACCCCTGACCAGAACCCCCCATTAACAGATCCCTGACCAAACTCCCTTGTATACAGACCCCAGATCAGACTCCCCTGTATACAGACCCCAGATCAGACTCCCCTGTATACAGACCCCAGATCAGACTCCCCTGTATACAGACCCCAGATCAGACTCCCCTGTATACCGACCCCAGATCAGACTCCCCTGTATACCGACCCCAGATCAGACTCCCCTGTATACAGACCCCAGATCAGACTCCCCTGTATACAGACCCCAGATCAGACTCCCCTGTATACAGACCCCAGATCAGACTCCCCTGTATACAGACCCCAGATCAGACTACCCCTGTATACAGACCCCAGATCAGACTACCCCTGTATACAGACCCCAGATCAGACTCCCCTGTATACAGACCCCAGATCAGACTACCCCTGTATACAGACCCCAGCCACACTCCCCCTGTATACAGACCCCAGCCACACTCCCCCTGTATACAGACCCCAGATCAGACTCCCCTGTATACAGACCCCAGATCAGACTACCCCTGTATACAGACTCCAGATCAGACTCTCCTGTATACAGACCCCAGATCAGACTCCCCTGTATACAGACCCCAGATCAGACTCCCCTGTATACAGACCCCAGATCAGACTCCCCTGTATACCGACCGCAGATCAGACTCCCCTGTATACAGACCCCAGATCAGATTCCCCTGTATACAGACCCCAGATCAGACTCCCCTGTATACAGACCCCCGATCAGACTCCCCTGTATACCGACCCCAGATCAGACTCCCCTGTATACCGACCCCAGATCAGACTCCCCTGTTTACAAACCCCAGATCAGACTCCCCTGTATACAGACCCCAGATCAGACTCCCCTGTATACAGACCTCAGATCAGACTCCCCTGTATACAGACACCAGATCAGACTCCCCTGTATACAGACCCCAGATCAGACTCCCCTGTATACAGACCCCAGATCAGACTCCCCTGTATACCGACCCCAGCCACACTCTCCCTGTATACAGACCCCAGCCACACTCCCCCTGTATACAGACCCCAGATCAGACTCCCCTGTATACAGACCCCAGATCAGACTACCCCTGTATAAAGACCTCAGATCAGACTACCCCTGTATACAGACTCCAGATCAGACTCCCCTGTATACAGACCCCAGATCAGACTGACCTGTATACAGACCCCAGATCAGACTCCCCTGTATACAGACCCCAGATCAGACTCCCCTGTATACAGACCCCAGATCAGACTCCCCTGTATACAGACCCCAGATCAGACTCCCCTGTATACAGACCCTAGATCAGACTCCCCTGTATACCAACCCCAGATCAGACTCCCCTGTATACCGACCCCAGATCAGACTCCCCTGTATACAAACCCCAGATCAGACTCCCCTGTATACAGACCCCAGATCAGACTCCCCTGTATACCGACCCCAGCCACACTCCCCCTGTATACAGACCCCAGATCAGACTACCCCTGTACACAGACCCCAGATCAGACTACCCCTGTATACAGACCCCAGATCAGACTCCCCTGTATACAGACTCCAGATCAGAAGCCCCTTTCCACAGATACCCTCTGCAGCGACCGGGCTGCAGGGGCAACACGAGAGCTACAGTGGGCCGATGGGGGTAGTAGTAGTTTTAATCACAGTGGTTAGCAGCGCTCCCTGGGCCGGCATGCAGTAAAGGGAAGGACAGCACCAGTTCCTTCGGGGCGCACTCTGTTGTCCAGGGATTCCCGCCAGATGGTGGTTGAGGTGCCCTTGGTGGAATGGGTTTTTAGGTACTGTGGAAGCAGGTTTCCTGGTGTTCGTGATGCCAGCACCGTTAGATGCAAAGGAAGGTGGTAGAAAGGATGAGGAGTCAATGGTTGAAAGCAGGCATGCTCAACCTGCGGCCCTTTAGCTGTTGTAAAACTATAACTCCCATAATGCCTTGCTGTAGGCTGATAGCTGTAGGATGTTCGGGCATGATGGAAGTTGTAGTTTTGCAACAGCTGGAGGGCCGCAGGTTGAGCATGCCTGGTTGAAAGCAATGGAACCTTTACTTAATCACTTGCCTCAGAGTCATCAGTACAGTTCATTTATATGGCAACAATGATAATCCAAATATTATCTCAGCTGTAATCCTAGTAAAGGCAGGACAATGGGTTAAGATTGTCCTTCAATAGGCATGAAAGGTTCTTTCTTCTATCTGTCTACACTATGTCCACACTCTAGCAATCAGGTACTATATACAGTGGCGCACCTACAGGGGGGGGTCCAGCGGGTCTGGACCCCCCCCTAGAACAACCAGCCCAAATTTTTTTTTTTTAATCCTTCAGGGCCGCACCGCCGCAGGGCGGGGGGCCAGTAGGAGTACTAGGAGATGAGCGCTTCCATTGTGGAAGCGCTCATCTCCATATCTAATCCATCTGTATCGCTGTCATCATCACGCCGCCTGAGCTGGGCAGCATACAGCAGGGACACGGGCCGGAAGAGCCTGCATCGCATCGCTGCTGATGGAGGTAAGTATCAGTGAATTTTTTTATTTTTTTGTTTTGTTTTGTTTTTTTGGAGTGGGGGAGCTGGCACTATGGGGGCACTAAAGGGGAGAACGGCACTATGGGGCATCTGGTGGTACTTTTTTTTTGGGTGGCACTTCTTACTGGCACATTATGGGGGGGCGCACCATAGGGGAGAGGAGCACTATGGGGGCTCTAAAGGGGCTTTTTTTTTTTTACACATTATGGGGGGCACTATAGGGGAGAACGGCACTATGGGGCATCTGGTGGCACTATAGGGGCATTATTTGGGGTCCCTATGGGGAAGTGGGGGTTCTAAAGGAGCCTTTTTTTCTTATTGGCACATGGGGGCATTATGGCATCTGGTGGCACTAAGGGGGCATTTTTTACTGGCACATTATGGGAGGCACTATAGGGGAGGGCGGCACTATGGAGGAGTGGAGCACTATTGGGGCATATGGTGGCACTTTGAAGGGGCATTTTTTACTGGCACATTATGGGGCGGCACCATGGGGGAGAGGAGCACTATGGGGGCATCTGGGGGGTCTAAAGGGGCTTTTTTTAATTGACATATTATGGGTGCACTATAGGGGAGAATGGAACTATGGGGCATCTGGTGGCACTATAGGGGCATTATTTGGGGGCACTAAGGGGAAGTGGGGGCTCTAAAGGGGCCTTTATTCTTATTGGCACATTATGGGGGCATTATGGCATCTGGTGGCACTAAGGGGGCATTTTTTTTACTGGCACATTATGGTAGGCACTATAGGGGAGAGCGGCACAATGGGGGAGAGGAGCACTATTGGGGCATATAGTGGCACTTAGAAGGGGCATTTTTTACTGGCATATTATGGGGGACACTATGGGGAAGGGGGAGAGGAGCACTATGAGGGCATTTACTGGGGCACTATATAGGGGTATTTTATACTGGCATACATTATGGGGACATTAGCTCAACAGCGGGCACTAAGCGGGGGTATTTCATGTACTGTCATATTGTAGGGAGAATTATTAGTACTAGGAGGTATTATGCGGAGCTTTGCTAATACTGGGGGGCTATGAGGAACATGATTACTAGTATGGGCACTATAGGGGCATTATTACTACTAAGTGTGCTCTGGCAGAGAATTATTTCTATTTTGGGGAGCCCTGTTACTTTGGGGGGCACCCTGCCACAGTATCAGCTTAGCACAATAATTTTTGGGGGACATTATCTTTATACTATTAGTATCTGGGTGCAGTTATTTTTTAGAGCACTGTGTGCCAATAATTGTTGAAGGGGGCACTATCTGTGTGGTAGTAGTATTTCCAGGGGGACTGTTTCTGCAGTATAGTATTGGGGGCACAGCGGGCACAGTATTGGGGCACTATCTGTGTGGTAGTAGTATTTTCAGGGGGACTGTTTCTGCAGTATAGTATTGGGGGCATAGCGGGCACAGTATTGGGGCACTATCTGTGTGGTAGTAGTATTTCCAGGGGGACTTTCTCTGCAGCATAGTATTGGGGGCACAGTGGGCACAGTATTGGGGGTGGCAGAAAAGGGTGTTCAGAAGATGTGAAGATGATGGAAATGTGGGAAACTAATGTCTGTTTGTTAATCTCTGCAGAGATGGGAGATGGCTGAAAAATCGTCATGGCGGTCTGGTCTGAATGGAGAAGATGAGGAAAGAGAACGTCTACAACAAAGGTGACATCACTGGATGTAAGAGGTATGGGGCGCTATGTAGGAGAGGAGATGCTCCGGTTCCTCCCCCTGCCATTTGCAGAAAGAGGATTCAGAGCTGGGTGAGGACGGCCAAAGGGGGCAGCAGGCCACGGGCGGGTGGCAGATGGTGGGGGGAACCATAGGCCTTGAGCAGGATCTGGGGAGGGAGGAGAGCGGAGGAGCTTCCTGGCTGTAGCTTGTTGTATAAGCAGGCAGTGCAGCCAGGACAGACCCCCCCCCTCTCCGTATGATGTGTAGAGACAGGCCTCAACAATAGAATGTCAGCTTTACAGTGTTTTTTGGGAGTGGCCTATTATATGTAGGAGGGGCTTTTAATAATGGGCGGGGCCCAAAAAAGCGTGCCGCATTGTTATTTTCCTACAGAGCTTTTAGAATCGCCAAGTAAAAGAATCAGCGCAACACACTACACCCCTTCCCTGCATTTTTTAATATAAAGGGGGCTTTAAAAAATGGAATTAGCACAGCGCACTACACATGCCACATTTTTTTGCCTTTCGGACCCCCCCTAGACAAAATTCCTG
Organism: Bufo bufo; assembly: GCF_905171765.1. Lineage (NCBI taxonomy): Eukaryota > Metazoa > Chordata > Amphibia > Anura > Bufonidae > Bufo > Bufo bufo. Next base: position 24,042 of record NW_024400077.1, read on the forward strand.
GGTGCTCCCCTGACTATATATGCAGTAGTGGATTGGGGTATGCACTCTGACGCAAATAATATGCAATGGCAGAGTCAGGTGTAGGTGATAGTCTATAGTTTTGTTTGTGACGCCAATTGCAGCGTGCGCAGGGTACTAACACAGGCCCCTTTAAGGTGTTGTAACTCCTGTACCAGGTTAGGAATGCCAGAGTGGTGTAATGTCTCTGTGTGTTAACAGCTTGAATCAGTCGGCCCATTCTCCTCTGACCTCTAGCATCCACAAGGCATTTTTGCCTACAGGACTGCAGCATACTGGATGTTTTTCCCTTTTCACACCATTCTTTGTAAACCCTAGAAATGGTTGTGCGTGAAAATCCCAGTAACTGAGCAGATTGTGAAATACTCAGACCGGCCCGTCTGGCACCAACAACCATGCCACGCTCAAAATTGCTTAAATCACCTTTCTTTCCCATTCTGACATTCAGTTTGGAGTTCAGGAGATTGTCTTGACCAGTAGCACCCCCCTAAATGCATTGAAGCAACTGCCATGTGATTGGTTGACTAGATAATTGCATTAATGAGAAATAGAACAGGTTTTCCTAATAATTCTTTAGGTGAGTGTATATATATATACAGTACAGACCAAAAGTTTGGACACACCTTCTCATTCAAAGAGTTTTCTTTATTTTCATGACTATGAAAATTGTAGATTCACACTGAAGGCATCAAAACTATGAATTAACACATGTGGAATTATATACATAACAAACAAGTGTGAAACAACTGAAAATAGGTCATATTCTAGGTTCTTCAAAGTAGCCACCTTTTGCTTTGATTACTGCTTTGCACACTCTTGGCATTCTCTTGATGAGCATCAAGAGGTAGTCCCCTGAAATGGTTTTCACTTCACAGGTGTGCCCTGTCAGGTTTAATAAGTGGGATTTCTTGCCTTATAAATGGGGTTGGGACCATCAGTTGCGTTGAGGAGAAGTCAGGTGGATACACAGCTGATAGTCCTACTGAATAGACTGTTAGAATTTGTATTATGGCAAGAAAAAAGCAACTAAGTAAAGAAAAACGAGTGGCCATCATTACTTTAAGAAATGAAGGTCAGTCAGTCAGCCGAAAAATTGGGAAAACTTTGAAAGTAAGGGCTATTTGACCATGAAGGAGAGTGATGGGGTGCTGCGCCAGATGACCTGGCCTCCACAGTCACCGGACCTGAACCCAATCGAGATGGTTTGGGGTGAGCTGGACCGCAGAGTGAAGGCAAAAGGGCCAACAAGTGCTAAGCATCTCTGGGAACTCCTTCAAGACTGTTGGAAGACCATTTCAGGGGACTACCTCTTGAAGCTCATCAAGAGAATGCCAAGAGTGTGCAAAGCAGTAATCAAAGCAAAAGGTGGCTACTTTGAAGAACCTAGAATATGACATATTTTCAGTTGTTTCACACTTGTTTGTTATGTATATAATGCCACATGTGTTAATTCATAGTTTTGATGCCTTCATAGTCATGAAAATAAAGAAAACTCTTTGAATGAGAAGGTGTGTCCAAACTTTTGGTCTGTACTGTATATATATATATACACCTAAAGTTATACAGGGGCCGACGACCATCACTCAGTGGAACACTGCCGCTCTCCTTATTTATAGACGTCTCTCATTTACAGACCCCAGATCCCATACAGACTACTCAGCACTCTTTGTTCCTGCACTCCTCTCCTCAAGGAGAGTTCCACAGAGGCTCTCATCCAGCTTTACCAGTCTTGGATGGCAGATGGGGTGGGGGGTCCAACACCATTATGTAGTTAAAGGGAACCTGTCACCGGGATTTCGGGTATAGAGCTGAGGACATGGGTTGTTAGAGGGCCGCTAGCACATCCGCAATACCCAGTCCCCATAGCTCTGTGTGCTTTTATTGTGTAAAAAAACGACTTGATAAATATGCAAATGACCCTGAGATGAGTCCTGTCCCTGACTCATCTCACGTACAGGACTCATCTCAGGTTAATTTGCATATGTATAAAATCGTTTTTTTTACACAGTAAAAGCACCCAGAGCTATGGGGACTGGGTATTGCGGATGTGCTAGCGGCCATCTAGCAACCGTTTTATGCGAATCGACTTCGGATGTTTCATCCAAAGTCAATTCGCTCATCCCAAGTGGTTGTCACCCATAATTTCATAAAGGGTATGGACACCTTCAGGGTAATTGTTTAGGATGGCAATTTACTCATTTTGGGCTTAAAATAATTTTTTAAATTGGTCTTCATTAAACATTTTCAGCTGTTTTTTGAGCTATAGTTGTTAAAAATCAGTCGCAATTGGGAACCGTGCATCGGTTCCGTGCATTGGGAACCGCAAGTTCTATATTTTTGCGGTGTGGAGGCATGGACAGAAACACCACGAAAGCACTCCGTAGTACTTCAATGGGGTTCCGATCCGTGCTTCCATACCGCATCTTTGTGATTGCAGACCCATTCAAGTGAATGGGTCCGCATCCGTGATGCGGAGTGCATACGGGCCGGTGACCGTGTATTGCGGACCCGCCGTATGCGGCAAGCAATACGGCCACGGGGGCACACAACGTTCGTGTGCAAGAGGCCTTAAGCTGTACTTATAGTGTTTATGAGGTCAGAGATAATGCTTCACATGAGCCATCAGCTGATGGGATTTAGAAGTGATGCTTCTAAAACAGACTGATTTTAACGCTGTGTATCCTAAAAGTATGTGTAGCTTGGAGAGGCAGCCTGTTATACAGCGGGTAGAATTTTCTGTACATGGATCTGCCTGTAAGACAATAGCGGTCACCCAGACAGGAAGTCAGTAGTTGCTAGGTAGCAAGAACGACGTCAGAATACACTAAAGAAGTGACCCTGTAGAGCAGGCATCCTCAAACTGCGGCCCGCATCCCCCTATGTGTATATGACGTCGTCAGTGGAGTTCCCCTTAAAGCTTTAGTGAACCTTATAGCTCACAGGGAAATTGCATAACTAATAACGCCCTAAAATTAACTGGTTATTGTGATTCGCAGTAAAGACAGACGACATGAGCGGCGCCATTAGATTTGCAGCGGATAATCTGAGAATAATGAGGGGAGATTTATCAAAACTGGCGTAAAGTAGAACTGGCTTAGTTGCCTATAGCAACCGATCAGATTCCTCCTTTCATTTCTCAGAGCTCCTTTGGAAAATAAAAGGAGGAATCTGATTGGTTGCTATGGGCAACTAAGCCAGTTCTACTTTACGCCAGTTTTAATAACTCTACCCCCAATGTCTTTCATGGAATTGCTACTTAAGCGATTCCCAGAACATGGAGACAGTGTAATGGGCTGTACATAACGGAGCCGTTAGCATCTTCCTGGAAGTCATCGTCATCGCATAATCCTCGCACCGTTTCAGGGTGTGGTCTGGGTGTTACGGCGACATTAACAGCTTCACAGGTGAAAGCGCTCTCCTGGATATTACCGTATCGCAGGACGCTCAAGTGTCACCTCACCTAGCAGTGTTAGCACAATTCATACGGTTCTCCTTCTAATCAATTAGAAGTATAAGTATGTGTACACCATACTGCTTTATAATGAGACCAGACACACTAGGTGGTTTCATGAAAGCATCTTCTCTCTTCTCTAGGCATGGTAGAAGAGGCGCTTTATTCACAGTACATTGACTTAAATAGCAGACATGACATCACAAAAGGGGTGTTCCTTAAGTAGAGACTATTGGCTCCTTAACCTGATAGGAGTGGTTTCAGCAACTTCAACTCTGAGTTCATAGGTAGATTTGAAAACTGTAATGTAATCCCCATTTTCCCCCCTCCCCTATTTACCTTAAACAAAAAAATGCACACATGGCTCAAACATCTGGCTTGCGGCCATCTTGTGGACAAAAATGTGTACTACAGAATAATGTTCACACCAGATACACATCTCTCACAAATCCCTCCTTTTGCGGGAAATAGACCAAAGGTGAACAGACAAAGTGAGGTACTCTCCCAACGCCCGAAACAGCGAAGAGCTGGACTTTCCTTATTGCTTCACCAGGTCCCCCTTCACCTTGTCCTATTTACTCCGCAACCATCAACAAGGTTTTATTTACCTCGGGATGGAATAATTTTTCTCTTTGACAGCACATATATATAGTGTGGGCATGGATGTATTAAACATTCTTAACATTATTCTGGCCATGATGTGATTAATTTCAGAAGTTTTCCCGTCAGTTCATTTGATAAAGTCCATCAGTTTCCTCGGATCCTTGGCGATCCTTCCTTCAGGGGCAGTGTTGTCCGGAATGTAGATGCAGCAGTTCCTGTAGACCCCTCCTTTTTCTGCTGTCAAGGACCAGTCGGTTCTGTAGAGTCATCACTGGAAAAGAGCTCAGTTGTTCCACCATTCCCTTGGTTACATGCACACGACCGTATGTGTTTTGTGGTCCGCAAACTGCGGATCCGCAAAAAAACGGATGATGTTCCGTATGGCATCCGTTTTTTTTGCGGATCCGTTGTAATAATGCCTATCCTTGTCCGCAAACTAGAAAAAACGGACATACTGATGCTGACAGCACACGGTGTGCTATCCGTGTATTTTGCAGACCCATTGAATTGAATGGGTCCGCATCCTATCCGCAAAAAATACGGATCGGACACGGAAACAAAATACGGTCGTGTGCATGAGGCCTTAACAGTATCACAGGTATAATTTACAAATCTATGTTGATGACAATAGAGATGTTAATCCAATCTACATTTTATTTATTTTTTTATTTTTATACTACGAATCGTGGGAATTAATGACTCAAATCCTGCAACTATCTGACTTTTAGCTTAAATTCGTCAGAAACTCTTCTACAGACTCCTATGGCATCCATGGATGGCTACTTTTACACTGCCATTTCTGGGTCCGCCTGTGAGATCTGTTTCAAGGCTCTCACCAGCGGCTCAAAACGGATCAGTTCAGCCCCAATGCATTCTGAATGGATAAGGATCCGCTCAGAATGCATCAGTTTGCCTCTGTTCACCCTCCATTCTGCTCTGGAGGCTGCTTGCAGCGTTTTGATGTCCGTCTGACGAAACTGAGCCAAACGGATCCGTCCTGACTTACAATGTAAGTCAATGGGGACGGATCCGTTTTTACTGACACAATATGGTGCAATTGAAAAGGGATCCGCCTCCCATTGACTTTCAGTGTAAGTCAAAACAGATCCGTTTGCATTATCATGGACAAAAAAAAAAATTTGTTGTTCATGGTAATGCAAACGGATCCGTTCTGAACGGATACAAGCGTTTCCATTATAGGTGCGGATCCGTCTGTGCAGATACAAGACGGATCCGCACCTAAACGCAGGTGTGAAAGTAGCCTAAATCGTGACCGGACATTGTTTACTGATTTGATCCCACTTAGGAGGTGAGAATAGAACAAATGGCATCAGGACTTGATCAGGGTACATTGGCCACTTCATTCCACCTGCATCCTGGGTCGGAGTTTCAAATCTCCACACAATCACCAGATATCTGTGTTTGATCATTTTGGTTGATAAACCAACTGTCAGTCATTACTTGTCATCTTCAGCTGAATTAAGTAAGAACAATATCCTGAAGGGAAAACACCAAAGGGCTTTCCTGTATATAATCCTGTCTCTAAGGTCAGTTTGTCATATTATTTTTTTTAATTAGCCAAATATTTAATGTCAATTATAGGTAAGGATGAAGGAAGCAACAGATGCAACTGAACTTTGAGGTTTCTCCCTCACCAACATTCTAGATTTGCCTGGGGATCTTTGTCACTTACACATGCTCCTAACACATATATCCCCGAATCCTATTGGATAGGATTTCTAATGGACAGGAACAGAGGATTTACAACGGTTTGGTGGTGTTCCCTTCAGGACAGTCATCCTTTGCGACAAACCTTCAGCTTTCCTGACTCTAGAGGTAGTTTCCACTGGTTCATATTCCCAACACTTCAGACTAGTGCTCCATTCTGTTAATCTCCAATATCCACAGTCGGAATGGTCATATCTAAACACAATTACCGTAGACTGGGTCAGTTCCAGTCACACAGATGTACTCAGACCAAAACCAAGTGTCCTACCTGTCACCTGTCTTACAGTCCACTATACTGCAAAAGTAAACTTAGTTGTTCCTGACTCATCTTGATAATATAACACCGTTGGAATTTGATTTGACTGTGATTTCCCCTTTGTACAATATGAAACAACCAATACGACATGAAACAAAACATTATGGCTCTTATAGTCCTGGCACTTGATTGCAATACGATTAGGCTCTCCTTCCAATTCGACAGCAGTGGCGGCGGTTATCAGGACTTGATGTAGATCTTCAAACCGTAGCTCTAGGACTTTCCACACGTCTCTCGTTTCACCACTACCCAATCTCCTGATTGTAAAGAATGAATCGCTTCTATACAGTCTGGATTCTAGGAAACAACTAAAACTTGGAAATACACATTAGACAATTAATTTGTGCAACAGACAACATAATTTGGAAAACTACTATGCTGCATCTGGAGCTGTTGGAGAAATAGACACCTAATCCAGGAGCATTCCCAAAGAGTACTTCATAAGGACTTAGGCCTATCTTCCGGTTAGATGTATATCAGATGGAGAAAAGCCCCAGGGATAGGTACTTTCACCTCAGTCAGTATCTTTTATCTGTAGACTTTGCTACAGGCCAAATCTCCGAATATCCTGGAAAGAGATCAATATAGACACAGACATATTCACACCGTTCCACCTTTGTTCTGAATGTAGTCAATCCGCAGTCTCTGAAATGGGTAAGATGACCTTGGCATATGCCTTCCTGGAATTACCATAGTTCTCTCATCATTATTACAGCATTCACCTTCAACTAACCTAGTGGCAGCATTGTTGAACCCAGGAGCCATCCACCACAGAACCCAATCACACCTTCTCTCTCTCTCGATTTGCCCATGTTCTAAATCCATCCTCTTTAGGTAGAGTGCCCTCTGAAGGAAGAGTTTCTTACCAACTCTCCAGAGTCCAATCATCACTTCTACCTTTGTCCTTTGATGTTTCCTTTCAGCCTCTGTAGCCTGTATCTGAGAAAGACAACTTTTTGGAAGTCCACTGGCCCTAAGCCATCCTGTATCACACAGACTTGGACTTAGCGTAGACTTCAGGTAATAGTTTAGCCTCTAACTTCTCAGGCAGCATCAGGGCATCAAACATCTTTCATACACTCAGCATTCATTATTGATGGGCTTACCCATGGATCAAACAAAATCTCAGCTTCACCAGATTAGACCATAATAATGAGTGATACCGAAGGCATACCTGGATTAATATTGATGTTCGCAGTCTTACCCTCAGCCATCTTACAAACCTCAGTGAGTGTCTTCAGCTCAGTCTCCTGCACTACCATTGCTGGACAGAGTGGTTCTTTCTTGACAACATCAGATTAAGTAGGAACAGCATCTCCTGTCCGAAATGATCCATCTTCCAGGAACCTGAAATGATCTACCAGAAACTCAAAAATGTGGTTATTAATTGTAGACATTCATGTAAATTAGAATTTTTATTTACTACTCCCAGAAAGCACTTTTTATTTTTATTTACAGAGGTGGGAAAGTATTTGTATTTACTACTCCCAGCCTCCCCCCCCTCCAGACGCAGCAGAGTAGTTGGATCTAATTTTGCACACCCTTAAGACGGTGATTAATTGGTGAGAGGAGTAGGAATTGCATTACTAGATGCTCCTACACATTTGATACTAACCTTAGTCATGAGAGATCATGGAACATGTTTGCTATGAGGCAATGGAATTAGATCCTAAGGACTGTATAAATAATAGGGATCCAGTATTTGATTCTGGGTTGTTAATTCCCTATGGGTGTTTCATTTGAAGGGGCTGAACAATTGTAGCTCCTCCCACGGGCGGGGAAGTGGGCAAGTACATACAAAGTCTTCCTCCCCCCTTCTAGGGGGGAGGATTGATAGGCAGCCATGCCCGCCTATAGGCCTTTGTTTGATTTAACTTTAACAAAATGGAGGGACAAAATTTACTTCTCTCAAGCCTAGCCAACACTAGACCTTTCTGGATGATCCTTAAGATCATCCATAAAGGCAGCACTTAGGATTTTCTCATGCATAGCTAAGGTAATCTCAAAAATCCAAATCCACCCAACTTTGCTGGATTCTAGTGAAAACTCTCTGTCCTGATGATAATGTGACTGACTGATGACCAAAATGCTTCCTCCCAGACTCAATGATCTTCACTATGCATTAAATCCCCAGCGCTACATTGGACTAAATTTTCCAAATCTAATCAATAACATGAGAAAACTCTCCATATTTTAACTAATTTTCTATAAAGCAGCATAAGTAAGTTCTCTGAATTGGGAATTCTATTCATCATGGCAAAATTGATGTTACTACTGGGTGTGGTATATGTCATACATCATATAATGATGCAGATATCCTAACTTTCACTCATCTCTGAATAAGGACTTAGAATGGGTGCAACCTTAGATTGATAGTATTGGACACTTCCAATTGGCATCATGGAGCAATCACTGCGGGCATTTTCTTAATTAGTGAAACATACAATTTGGAAAGGTTATTTGCAAACATCATTGGATCTAATCCAATGCTGGAGCCCTGTCTGGAAGATCTATAGATAACACACATTAGTATCTTCACAGTCTGCAGATGCATTACCAATTACCAGCCCCCCCCCCCCAACCCCCATATGGAGGGGAGTTGAATTCCTGAGCACAGGAGGGGGATGTGAAGGATGTAGCAAAATACAGATGGGAGGGGTTCTTTTTGAGAGCACATTCCAGAGAGAAAACAGGAAAAGTTCTTGTGGAACTACAAGTCACACTTTGGAAGTTACAGCAGGTGTGGTGGGGGAAGGGATGCCACATGGTTATTTTATTTATTTTTAATTTTGTTCTTCATAGGATTCAAAATCCTCCATCTTGTAATAAGAAATGCTTATTATTTCTCCAACTTACTTCAATTTCACTTCCATAGACAATTTCCACCATAACTCAGCTTGCACCAGCCTATTATCCTTCAACCAACTTCTCTTTTCCTTCAATACACTTTTCACAACCTTTTATTTAATCTATCTCCTACTGCATTTGCAACCTCTAGGGGGAACTTTTACACAAAACTGCATATTTCCGGATAATACCGGAAATCGCTGCTACTTAGTATGACTTTTTTTTTTTTACTGCATTAGCTGAGCCGCTGTTACCATCTCCTCACTATATCCTCCAACATTAGAATTACCCATTTTTGTGGTTACACAAAGATCAAACGATCTCTAATTATTATCGAACCCGCTAAGGCCTCTTTCACACTTGCGTTGTCCGGATCCGTCGTGTACTCCATTTGCCGGAGGTGCCCGCCGGATCCGTAACACCGCAAGTGAACTGAAAGCATTTGAAGACGGATCCGTCTTCAAAATGCGTTCAGTGTTACTATGGCACCCAGGACACTATTAAAGTCCTGGTTGCCATAGTAGTAGTGGGGAGCGGGGGAGCAGTATACTTACAGTCAGTGCGGCTCCCGGGGCGCTCCAGAATGACGTCAGAGCACCCCATGCGCATGGATCACATGATCCATGCGACACGTCATCCATGCGCGTGGGGCGCCCTGACGTCACTCTGGAGCGCCCCGGGAGCCACACGGACGGTAAGTATACTGCTCCCCCGCTCCCCACTACACTTTACCATGGCAAACAGGACTTTAGCGTCCTGGCAGCCATGGTAACCATTCAGAAAAAGCTAAACGTCGGATCCGGTAATGCGCCGAAACGACGTTTCGCTTAAGGCCGGATCCGGATTAATGCATTTTAATGGGCATTAATTCCGGATCCGGCCTTGCGGCAAGTGTTCAGGATTTTTGACCGGAGCAAAAAGCGCAGCATGCTACGGTATTTTCTCCGGCCAAAAAACGTTCCGGTCCTGAACCGAAGACATCCTGATGCATCCTGAACGGATTTCTCTCCATTCAGAATGCATTGGGATAATCCTGATCAGGATTCTTCCGGCATAGAGCCTGGACGACGGAACTCTATGCCGGAACAGAACAACGCAAGTGTGAAAGAGCCCTAACTTAAGTGCAGTTGCACACAGATCAAACGATATATAATTAGTATCGAGCACACAAATCCCTTGTGCAAGGCACCAACTTAATAACCTCCAATTGCTTATTATATATGCAATTTCGTGTTAATCCTACACACTCATGAGGAACCCTGGTCACTACTCATGAGTCTTCAAACACTCTCGTCAGAGCATTGGTCCAAGACTCTCTCTTATCAGACCTTGGCTGGGATCTAATTCTATGTTACGGATATCCGACTCAGCTATCTACCAGTTTCCGCTTAGTTCCAGCATGTCATACCACATGAAAAGCCACACAAAGATTAGAGGCCCCTCTAAAGGATTGATTTGGGGGCCCCTTAAAGGGGTTGTCCAGAATTAGAAAAAACATGGCTGCTTTCTTCCGCAAAACAGCACCACCCCCGTCCACGGGTTGTGTCCGGTACAGCAGCTCTGCTTCACTGGACTGAATGAGGCTGCGCTGTAATACCACACACAACCTGAGGTCAGGAGGGGAGCTATTTCTGGAAGAAAGCAGCCATTTTCTTTCTAATACTGGAGAACCACTTTAACCCCTTAGGGACGCATGACGTACGGGTACGGCATGTTTCCCGAGTCCTTAAGGACCCATGACGTACCGGTACGTCATGTGTTGTTCCGATCACCGCCGCCCGGCGGGCGGTGATCGAAACATGGTGCCTGCTCAAATCATTGAGCAGGCACCACGGCTAAATGCACGGGGGGGTCGGCGATCGCTGGAAACCGCAGGTCAATTCAGACCTGCGGTTTGCGGCTTTTTATTGTGCGGGCGGCGGTAGTCGGCGGTGCCATCGGGTCCCCATGGGGCTGTGGGGGGGACCCGATGGCATGGAAGGCAGCGCAATGCCTAAGGAAGGCATCGCGCTGCCTTCCGGTGAAGAGCCTGTGAGATCCAGCCCCCTGGCTCTCACAGGCCGGAAGCTGTATGAGTAAGGGTCCATTCACACGTCCGTTGTTTCTTTCCTGATCTGTTCCGTTTTTTGCGGAACAGATCTGGACCAGTTCTGTACCCATTAATTTTCAATCGGTCCTGAAAAAAAATCAGACATTGAGCTGTCCTATTTTTTTCAGGACCCATTGAAAATGAATGGGTACAGAACTGGTCCAGATCTGTTCCGCAAAAAACGGAACAGATCAGGAAAGAAACAACGGACGTGTGAATGGACCCTAATACACACAGTATTACTCATACAGCCAATGCATTCCAATACAGAAGTATTGGAATGCATTGTAAAGGATTAGACTCCCAAAACTCCCAAAGTGGGACAAAAAATAAAGTGAAAAATAAAGTTGAAAAAAATAAAGTTTTCCCCCCAAAAAATTAAGTTTTAAGTAAAAATAAACAAAAACGTCATTTTCCCCAAATAAAGTAAAAAAAAATTGGTAAAAAATAGGGGAAAAAAAAGTATACATATTAGGTATCGCCGTGTCCGTATCGACCGGCTCTATAAAAATATCACATGACCTAACCCCTCAGATGAACACCGTAAAAAAATAAAAATAAAAACTGTGCTAAATAAACCATTTTTTGTCACCTTACATCACAAAAAGTGTAATAGCAAGCGATCAAAAAGTCACACGCACCCCAAAATAGTGCCAATAAAACCGTCATCTCATACCGCAAAAATTATACCCTACCCAAGGTAATCGCCCAAAAACTGAAAAAAATATGGCTCTCAGACTATGGAAACACTAAAACATGATTTTTTTTGCTTCATTGTGTAAAACTTGCATAAATAAAAAAAAAAGTATACATATTAGGTATCGCCGCATCCTTGACAACCTGGTCTATAAAATTACCACATGATCTAACCTGTCAGATGAATGTTGTAAATAACAAAAAATAAAAACGGTGTCAAAACAGCTATTTCTTGTTTCCTTGCCTCACAAAAAGTGTAATATAGAGCAACCAAAAATCATATGTACCCTAAACTAGTACCAACAAAACTGCCACCATATCCCGTAGTTTCTAAAATGGGGCCTTTTTTTGGAGTTTCTACTCTAGGGGTGCATCAGGGGGGCTTCAAATGGGACATGGTGTCAAAAAAACAGTCCAGCAAAATCTGTCTTCCAAAAACCGGATGGCATTCCTTTCCTTCTGCGCCCTGCCGTGTGCCCGTACAGTAGTGTACGACCACATATGGGGCATTTCTGTAAACTACAGAATCAGGGCCATAAATATTGAGTTTGGTTTGGCTGTTAACCCTTACTTTGTAACTGGAAAAAAATTATTAAAATGGAAAATCTGCCAAAAAAGTGAAATTTTGAAATTGTATCTCTATTTTCCATTAATTCTTGTGGAACACCTAAAGGGTTAACGACGTTTGTAAAATCAGTTTTGAATACCTTGAGGGGTGTAGTTTATAGAATGGGGTCATTTTTGGGTGGTTTCTATTATGTAAGCCTCGCAAAGTGACTTCAGACCTGAACTGGTCCCTAAAAATTGGGTTTTTGAACATTTCTGAAAAATTTCAAGATTTGCTTCTAAACTTCTAAACCTTGTAACATCCCCAAAAAATAAAATATCATTCCCAAAATGATCCAAACATGAAGTAGACATATGGGGAATGTAAAGTAATAACTATTTTTGGAGGTATTACTATGTATTATAGAAGTAGAGAAATTGAAACTTGGAAATTTGCAATTTTTTACAAATTTTTTGTAAATTTGGTATTTTTTTTATTTTAAAAAAAAATTATTGACTTCATTTTACCAGTGTCATGAAGTACAATATGTGATGAAATAACAATAATCTCAGAACGGCCTGGGTAAGTAAAAGCGTTTTAAAGTTATCAGCACTTAAAGTGACACTGGTCAGATTTGTAAAAGATGGCCAAGTCCTTAAGGTGAAATAGGGCCGAGTCCTTAAGGGGTTAGATTGTGTTGTAACCGTGCATGCAGGAATCGGGGGTGTGCTCGTGGATGGCTATGGTCCCCATCACCCCGACCTACTGCATGCAACGTTTTACAGCTTTCTGATATACATTGTTCCTCCATATCTCTGTTTGCTGTCAGGGAATGGGAATTCACGGTCACCTCCAGAAGCTAAAAACCTGTTCTGATCTTATACTTCTTACAGCTGAGGATTTGTTACAATTGTATCCAGTCTAGATGATTCTCCTTGGGCTAGACGACAGCACAAATATCTGTGTCCTGTGCTGATGGTTTGCTACAATGCGTCAGGGCAAGTGAGAGTAGTTTTACAGCCCCAATTCCGCTGCGGTACGTCTCTTTGGTACCTTTTACAGGGGCTCTCAATCTGAAGGGCGGTGGGGGCTCCTCCATCTTACACAAGTAAAATGTGGATCGTGTAGAGTAGAACCAATTGGGACAAACCCTCGGCTGTGAGAAGTATCAGATTAGGATCACAATTTCAACCTCTCAAAGTTAACCCTGAATGCCCCCATTCAAAAACAGCAAGCAGTAATCTTGAAGAAAAAAAAAAAAGAGAAAGAAAGAATTTGCACGTGTCAGTGTTAACTTTCACTTGCAAAAACCAACGATTTTTACCCGGTCCTACACTGCCCTCCAGTGGCCGAAGGCTGAATTACACTCAAAGTCCTGCCAATTCCGCGCAAGCCTATAATCCTTTATAGCGAGGGAATTGGCTTTTACCCAAGGTTTGTCTCCACCCTGGACGCCATCTTACGTGCGCCAACCGCAGAGTCCTCCTTATATTGATCTTCATGAAAATGGCTTTACCAGCGTCACGTAATCGTGACGTCACTCACGTCAACTCCCAGGCTTTGGCCGCACGTTACAGCGCACTACATTTCCCAGCATTCCACGTACGTGCCGCTGAATGGAGGATGCTGTGCGGGGCGCGTCGGGAGTTGTAGTTTTCAAGGGGATTTTAGGGCTGAACCGGAGAATAAACGTGACTGGGGGTGAGCTGTGTGGACAGAAGCGGCTGGAGAGGAGACCGGTTAGGTGAGGGGGCGGCATGAAGGGGTTAATCCGGGGCTGATCACCCCCCCATCTCTGGGGTTATTATTGGATCTCTTGTGACGTAAACTTTTTAAAGGGCCAGCATCCCCACATTGGTCTAGTTTCATACAGGTGTGATATGGAGCTGATCCCCCTGTTGGGAGTCTGATCCTCAGAACTAACAGAATTGTGGATCCGTATCCCGTTGTTAGTTCCGATTATCAGACCTGCAGCCGGCACAGGATTGGCGCTGCCAGAACGTGTCCGTATTACGTTCTGCTGGGGGTGACCTAACGGTATGTACCCATTTAAAGGGCTCGTCCAGCTCTGGAACCAATTTTGGCAGCCCCCTTCGCCGCGCCGGACCCTTAGAGGGAAACCTACTTACCTGCTTGGGTGTGGCTCCTCCGTTTCGCCGTGTTCCCTGCGTGTCAACCTCCGGGGGTCACGTGTACTGCTACAACCAATGACAGAAATGTCCCCCGAGCGCCATGTGACCCAGTGGCTGCTGCGGTCAGTCATTGGTTGCAGCAGCATCCACCCTGGAAGTGGACGAGCGAGGAGCGCAGCTGGAAACCGAGCAGGTAAGTACACCTCCGGCGGGGGAAAAGTGTGCTGTCAAAAAATGGTTTCAACTGGAGGACCCCTTTAAGTGCGTCCTGACTTTGAAACAGGGTTATCCCCTGTCCCAATTGATAAGTAGCTGATCGTGGGGGTCCGACCTCTGGGATCCTGACATTGGGTCCGATCTGATGGAGCAGCAGGTCGCGCATGCGCGGTTCCGCTCCATTCATTCTCTCTCTTTCCGGTGTTCCCATAGAAATTGAATTGACCGGCAGGGAGCATGCTTGACCTACCGCTCCATCAGATTGGATAACCGGTTCCCAGCAGTCGGATCCCCCGGCAATCCGTTATTTATCCCCTGTATTCTATGGACAGAGGATAGCTTCAAATCATGCCACCACCCCTTTAATCTACAGGGCTCCTGCAATACCAGGATCCATGACTCCATGTGAACACAGTCTTAGGACACACATGCCGTGCGGAAATCCCATCACCATTTGCACCCCATGTGTCTGAACTGCGCGTCCACAACCTCGTTCACATGCAGCAGAACGGAAACGCGGACAGTTCAGATCCATTGGATGACAGTGGGGATTAAAGGGGTATTCCAGTCTCAATACCTTAGGACACGGTTTAGCAGCCTCCGGCACTCCAGGTGTTGTCCAACTACATCTCCCATCGTGCACACTTGCTCTTCTCTGAACTCCCACAGAAGGGAAAGGAGCATGCTGGGAGTTGTAGTTTGACAACAGCTGGAGCGCTGAAGGTTGCCATAGGATATGCCATAAATGTCTCATAGTTGTGGGTTCCCCCCCTAACCTGGTCCCACCTGGATGCAGGAGCCAAAGATGGCCCGGACTTCATGGACTGTCCTACGCTGTTGAATGGGAGCTATGGGCCACCTCTGAAACCCGCACCTATCTCAAGATTGGGGCCCCATCTCACAGCCGCACGTGTGGGTCTTCCGAAAACAGCTAAGTAAGCAGGCTCGGCTGTTTTTGGTCGATATCATGCGTATGGCCGCCATATCAGCTTATCAAACTGTAGAACGGATCAGATTTGCGTAAGAACGTTTCTAGGTCTCTAAATTACTAAATATTGGCAGATAATTTCTTACTTGGGGCAATGCAAAGAGTTCAGTCCTGGTGACTATTGTAGTGACGGTCGGAGGGCTCCTCATATGACGTCTTGGGGCGGATCACGTTCGCTACTTGGAATCCTTCTCGGTAAGCTAGAGCCGGGTCTGGCGTAGGTCTCGGTTCGGTAGGGTTGTAGACATCCAATCATTTCACTGTCTCTTCAGCCTGGATCACCCCATCAGTATGAGATTTGGGGCGGTAAGGGGCAGGGTTCTTGTCTGCCGTTCTAGAGCTGCACTCTTTGGAGTACCCGTGGAAGGCACTGAAGATCTTGTTGCTTCTATTACAGGATGAAAACCTCCTCCTGGCAGAGCGTCGGTGCTGTCAGGAGATCCACTGAGTGACATCTTGAAGCGGTTGGGACAGAGGTTTTGGAGATCTGACAAGTAGCCATACAGTCTTATCTTCTGCGGACGGTGCCAGAGGTTCTACGAATAGCATCCATCCCATTCTCTCCGGGCTACCCCCAGTTTTTGGCACCCACCATGTCACTGATTCCATTGGTGGATGGATATGCCGACACCACCGCTGGCCTTGCCCAGACTAGTAGCAACTCGGGTGCAGAAGCACTAATAGAAAGCAAGGTAGAGCCTAACACTTCTTCATATGGCATAGGCACAGGTGGGAGCCATCCTTCGGAGGAGGGTCAATCTTCTACCCCTACCGTGGACAATGAGCGAGTGACCACTGGCCCCTGTGCCTTTGGTTCTCCTGCCTGGTGCTTCTTTGGGGTCCCTGGTGGATCCTCCAACATACAACGTGAGCTTGTCGTGACCTGTACGCTCTGTCGAGCCCAAGTTCGAAGGGGGATCAATCCAGGCAAAGTTGGCACCACCTGTCTCTTTACTCACCTCGAGAGGCGGCATGGCATGACCAGGCAAGAAGTTTATGAGCAAGCTGTGGCATCAGGTTATTGTGGCCCCAATATGATGACTGCTACTCTATCTTCAGAATTTGCTGGTGGAAGTGGCAGCCTTCACTCCCGGGTACCTACTAAAAGACCTGGCATTTCCCCTTCGTCCTCGGATGATGATGAAGAGAAGCCCAAACGTCAAGCCACGACTGCTCCAGCGACTTCATCTGGACCATCTACCACCTCTAGCTCCCAGTCCGATAAGCAGAACCAAAGTGGTCACGCGTCTTCCTCGTACCGCCAGGCTTTACGGGACCGTCTTCTTGGCAGCGTGCACATGTTTTGTGAAGTGTGCCACGCCTTAGTGTTGTCAGGAGAACGGAGCCAGAACGTGCGGGACTTGGCGCTGGAGACGCATTTCTCCAACAGTCACCCCCAGGTTTTCAAACTCTTAAAAAGCGGAGCCGCCAGAGACGTGCGCCTTGGCGGTTTGGGTCCCTTCTCTGCTCTTCCTTCTGGTTCTTTACCATCTTCTGTCCAACGTTGATCCTCGACCCATATATGAGATGAGTCCTGATTTTTGTGGACTTTCATGGAAGACCCGATAATGGGATCTCTCAATGGTCACTTCAAGCTTGTGTAAAGCCGGACATAGACTTCCATGTTTAACCCCTTCCCTCCCCTTCCATTGAACACCATGAACGTACAGAACTTGCATTGCCTCGAGTGTGAAATTTGCGGTCATGAGAAGTTCCTCGCATGTCTGATCTTCTTGTAGCACGCTCAGGTTTTGCTGCATACTTCTAATTAGAGATGAGCGAATTTCATATTTTGAACCACGGACCATAACGCAATTCTATAACGGAGGCATTCCGTTATTCATTCCGTCATAATAGAAGTCTATGGGCTGCAAAATGGATCCGTTTCCGTTACGCAGGAGAGTCCTCTCCTGCATAACGGAAACGGGTCTGATCTGTTTTGCAGCCCATAGACTTCTGTTATGACGGAATGAATAAGGGAATGCCTCCGTTATAGAATTGCGTTGTGGTCCGTGGTAACAGAATCCATAACGCAATTCACCTTTTACCAGTAAACGAATCGCAAACGAGTTTCATAACCGGAAATTCGCTCATCTTTACTTCTAATATATAGTTGTGTTTCTATTCCATTGTCTATCTCTGCTTGCTGTCAAATGGTGGGAACATTTACTAAATATCCACACTGACGTAATTCAATCTGCATAAAATCCATCCTATAACGGGCACCTGTCGTCGTCCCCCCCCCCTTCAATGACGTATAATGGGGTTGAGTTCCATGTTTTTGTCCGACTTTACATCAAATTTGACACAATTTGCAGTGGAGCCTCCAACCCAGATGTGAACAGGACCCTGCAGTATATTCGACCTCTCTCCTGAACCACACCATGAGCCTATTGCATGGTTGGACTCTGATCACACTTCCATAAAATTTTCTGTTCCATCATAGGAGCGGGAAAACTAAACTGACCGCGCCATTCACTTATAATAAGGGGATCTGCCGGGTTTCCGCTGCGCTGGCCTTGAAGGGTTAAGTAGGTGAAATGGGCGGCTGCCGTAGGTTGGTGCTTGTCTGCAGAGTCTGATGGTGTCTCTGGTATTTCCGTATGACCTGGAAATCTGTAGAAAAAAAGCTTTTTTTATAATACGCAAAATATTATCCCCTATGTGCAACAAGGGTGGTGCCGTTGCACCCAGAAGCTCCTCCTCCCTGTCTCCTGTGACCGTCGGGCCGGACGGTATAAACATATTCCCACCTAGCCCCGAAGTCTCACGGGAGCACATTTGGCACATGCACAGTAAAGGGATGGAGATTACCCGGCGGTCTCCATCCCTTTACTGCGCTCCTGCGAGACGTCAGTGCCACGTGTGATTATGTTTTCATTGCCTGGCCTGTCGACGTAGCAGACATGGAGCGGAGCCTCAGGGTGCAACGGCACCGCCCTTGGTGCTTCTAGGGGGTTTAAAATTAAAATTCTACAGATTGCTGGCACATACGAAGATACCAGAGATATCATCAGACTCTGCAGACGAGCACTGATCTACAGCGGCCGACCAGTTTCACCTTCTGGTAAGTAATGGCGGATGCCCTTTAACGGGAAGAGTGGCGCTGTATGCGGGCAAACAGGACGGAGTCTCCTGATAGAGCCGTGATCACACTCCCATCAGCTTCCATCCTCTGACAGTAAGCAAGTGTCTCCACAATGGCCAGAAACTGAAGTCTTATTAATACAGAGAGTAGAGTACCCCTATCATCTCCACACACGTCTGCCATGTCACAGCGACGCGTCTGAACCATTGCGCCCCTTCGTTTCTGCTCCGCGAGCGTGGGCCGTTCCAGATTCAGAGAAGGTCCATAGAGCCAGAGCGGAGCGGATATGAAAGGACACAGCAATTCTGCCGGAAACACCTGGACCTCCGCAGATCAGAACTTCTGGTGTCGCTGTGATGATAGGAGTCCTTCACTTCTGTTTACAGACTGGAGGAGTCTTACTGATGACCTTTGTCCTCCTATTCACAGGGTCCGACCTATGGGACCCACCACCGATCGCGGAGACTGTGGTCATACCATGTCTTCCTAACAAGCAGAGGTTACGTGGAGTAACGCATAAGCACGTGCACCGCCGGCAGATATACAGTATATCACAAAAGTTTGTATATATGAGATCGACTGCAGAGACCCTCGCCGATCGCTGGGACAGAGGATTGCCATCTCTGTTCAGCAGAGCAGTGGTGGCGAGAAGTTAAAGTATCTCACATTTTTTGAAACATTTTATGATCTCTTTCCGTGGGACAACACAGAAGATCTGACACCTTGATGCAATGTAAAGTAGTCGGTGTACAGATTGTATGACGGTGTAAACTGGGCGCGCCCTCAAAATAACGCAACACGCAGCCATTAATGTCTAAACCGCTGCAACAAAAGTGAGTACACCCCTACGTGAAAATGGCCAAATAGTGCCCAAAGTGTCAATATTTTGTGTGGCCACCATTATCTTCCAGCACTGCCTTAACTCTCTTGGGCAGGGATGGCCAACCTGAGGCAGAGCTGTTGCAAAACTACAACTCCCAGCATGCCCACACTGCCTACAGCAAGGCATGGTGGGAGTTGAAGTTTTTCAACAGCTGGAGGGCCACAGGTTCCACTGGAAAGACGAGACAGAGGGGAGATGAGAGAAACTGCTAAATACATAAAGGGAATCAACAAGGTAAAAGAGGAGAGAATATTTAAAAGAAGAAAAACTACCACAAGAGGACACAGTTTTAAATTAAAGGGGCAAAGGTTTGAAAGTAATATCAGGAAGTATTACTTTACTGAGAGAGTAGTGGATGCATGGAATAGCCTTCCTGCAGAAGTGGTAGCTGCAAATACAGTGGAGGAGTTTAAGCATGCATGGGATAGGCATAAGGCCATCCTTCATATAAGATAGGGCCGGGGACTATTCATAGGATTCAGATATATTGGGCAGACTAGATGGGCCAAATGGTTCTTATCTGCCGACACATATTCTATGTTTTTCTTCCTCTCCTCCATGACGACATCACGGAGCTGGTGGATGTCAGAGACCTTGCGCTCCTCCTCCACCTTCCGTTTGAGGATGCCCCACAGATGCTCAATAGGGTTTAGGTCTGGAGACGTGCTCGGCCAGTCCAGCAAGGCAGTGGTCGTCTTGGAGGTGTTTGTGGTCGTTATCGTGTTATTATGGATTAGGGTTGTTGCGATACCAAAATTTTTATTCGATTTTGATACCACAAAAAGTATTGCGATACTCGATACCACTCGAAAAAAAAAAGCGCGCATTCCGCATTTTTTTCTGTTACAACATTCACCGCATAGGAGATTTAAAAAAATATATATTTTAATAGTTTGGACTTTTCAGACGTGGCGATATGTAATATGTTTATTTATTGTTTATATATTTTATATGTAAAATTGGGAAAGGGGGGATTTATACTTTTTATTTAATAACCATTTTCCCCCTTAGGGGCCAGAACCTGGGATCTTTTAATCTCTTGTCCTATTCACCCTGATAGAGCTCTAGTAGGGTGAAGAGGACTTCACACTCTCCCTGCTGCCCTGTACATAGTACACACAGCAGCAGGGAGCTTACCATGGCAGCTGGGGCTTCAGTAGCGTCCTGGCTGCCATGGTAACCGATCGGAGGCCCGTGATCAGACTGCTGGGGCTCCGACCACAACTGCCACTGCACCACCAATAAGGAGAAGGGGAGGGGACCCTGTGGCCACTGCCACCAATGATTTTAATACTGGGGGGTTGAGAGGGGTGGGCGCACTGTGCCACCAATGATTTTAATACTGGGGGTTTGAGGGGGGGGAAGGCCCACTGCGCCACCAATGATAATTAACCTTTAATACGGGAGGCGGGTGCTGGCAGCAGAATCACATGGCTGGGAGCTGCCGCACCTGAGGGGTTAACTGCCACTATCGTGGCTATGTGATTCTGCTGCCGGCACCTGTATTTGCATTAAACGTTAACTTTCAGCAGTGGCTCAGTGCGCCAGCCCCTCTTCTTATTGGCAGCAGCGGCACAGGGGGGAGGGAGAGAGTGACCCCTTCTCTCCTTGTGCTGCTGAGGAGAACACGGTGCGCGCCGACAGCGTGCTCCATGTTCTCTGATGCTAGGCTGCGCAGCCTACTATCGATAAATGTCAAATTCTCATACAACCTCTGGATATGACGCTGAGCACGTGCACTCAACTTCTTTGGTTGGCCATGGCGAGGCCTGTTCTGAGTGGAACCTGTCTTGTTATACCCCTGTATAGTCTTGGCCACCGTGCTGCAGCTCAGGTTCAGGGTGTTGACAATCTTCTTATAGCCTCGGCCATCTTTATGTAGAACAACAATTCTTTTTTTCAGAACCTCAGAGAGTTCTTTGCCATGAGGAGCCATGTTGAACTTCCAGTGACCGCTATGAGCGAGATGACGCCAAATGTAACACACCTGCTCCCCATTCACACCTGAGACCTTGTAACACTTACGAGTCACATGACACCGGGGAGGAAAAATGGTTAATTGGGCACAATTTGGCCATTTTCACTTAGGGGTGTGCTCCCTTTTGTTGCCAGCGGTTTAGACATTAATGGCTGTGTGAGATATTTTGATCACACTGTTATACAATCTGTACACTGACTGTTACATTGTATCAACGTGTCAGGTGTTCAGTGTTGTCCCATGAAAAGATAGAATAAAATATTTACCAAAATTTTAGATACTTTAACTTCTCGCCACCACTGCTCTGCTGAACAGAGATGGCAATCCTCTGTCCCAGCGATCGGCGAGGGTCTCGGCAGTCGATCTCATATGATCCAATGTTTCATGCATACAGTTTACTTAGGTTTCCTTGTTGGCTGCCAACCACAATGTGTCATGTATTTTTGCCTATATCTGTGGTCACACATTTCAACCAGGCCCTGGTGTCTTAGGGGCCCCTTTGTCACTTCTGTAGTCATCAGTATTATAAATGGTAGCTGGTTTTACAGAGTTTACATTGGGGCCTAGGAACATGAAGTGACACCTGTTTTGCTCAGAATGTAGAAATCTTTTTAGTAATCATAGCTTGGGGAACAAAAAAAAATCTTACAACCCGTTTCAGGCCCGCCATTGTTTATATGCCTGAAGTTTCAAGTCTATGAAATGCATTGCAAAATGATTGTCCGTTTTTTGTTACGAATGTTGAGGTGACCGCACACTTTCTAAGCAAATCCCCATAGACATGCTTGCTTGGTTCGGCTGAGAGTGCATGTATTTTCAATGGGGCGGGAGGTAATCTGCTGCCAGACACCTCTGTTTTCTTCCAGGCTCCTCGAGCAGCAGATTATCTCCCCTGCATAGAACAGGATCAACTATGTTGGAGCAATTTTTCCCCCCAATATCTGTCACCAAGAAAGAATCGGAGGCTTCCATACACGTTAAATGGTCAGATAATACTGCTGAAATATAACGTGTAGGGCCAGCCATAGTGTTGTATGTTTTTGAGCAGTGCCAAAAAGATCTTTTTGGAATCCCTTTAGGACCTCCACCAATGTCCTATGTCCTCATTTCAATCCATACAGTTCTTCCAAGCTAAGAGGTTTTAGTTGAAGGCCAGTTTTCATGGATGCATGGCTTGCCTTGATGATGCAACTTTTTCATGTGTAGAGCCCATTATGTTCCAAGTATTGTAGTATCTAGTACCCGTTCCGGGTGATGATTCCTTGACTTGCTTCTTTTTGTATCAGAGATTTGCCACGATGCCCGTGAATTGCAGTAGTTGTGAGACACAACGTGCGGTCCTGCGAAGACCCAAGACTGGTCATTCAGTGTGTAAGGAATGCTTCTTCCATGCTTTCGAGGAGGAGGTCCACCATACCATAGATTCTGCCAAGCTCTTTCAGCCAGGTGAAAAAGTTGGCATTGGAGCTTCAGGTGGGAAAGACTCCACTGTCCTCGCCCACGTCCTAAAGGTTTTGAATGAACGCTATAATTATGGCTTGGAGCTGATTCTGATCTCGGTAGACGAAGGGATCTCTGGGTACAGAGACGACTCCTTGGAGACCGTGAAAAGGAACCAACAGCAGTACGAGCTGCCTCTGAAAATTGTGTCTTATCAAGATCTGTACGGCTGGACCATGGACCAGATCGTCAAGCAAGTGGGGCTCAAGAACAACTGTACATTTTGTGGGGTATTCAGAAGGCAAGCTCTGGACCGCGGCGCCATGATGCTGGGGGTCAACAAGATATGCACAGGTTAGTAGCATTCTGTTTTTAATTTGGATACTTTTTGAAGGGTTAATGGTTTTCCAATGAGGGCACCATTCTTTAATGGGTATTCCTATCTTCCATCCTCAGGATATGCTTGATTCATGCGGGTCATACTTTCGAAACAGCACCTGTCTCCAAAATGGGGGAGAGATTGAGTGGAGCGGAGAGGTTGCAGCGCTTGCGCCTCCTATAGGAAGTGAACGGAGAGAGCCATGTGCTGCCACCTCTCCATGCATTCCACCTAAATGTGTATGCCATAGGCTTCCTCATCCGGTGGGATGAGCATCTATCCCCTTCTGAGCAACCAATGCAATATAGCAAACTACGCTCTGCATGTCACAGTCCCTTCCTGCTGGTTCAGTGTCAGTATAAAGGAAATACATTCCACCTCAGACCAAAATTGACCCTTTTTGCTATGATTCCACCAATCAGCTGTGAGACCCCTTTATTACTTCATTTATCATGACGATACAGACCTCATGCTAAAAATTTTTTTGTTAAAGGAGTTTTCCAACTCGCCAATCACAGCGCCGTACATTGTATAGTTGCTGTTCTTGGTATTGCAGCTCAGCCCCATTCACTTGAACAGGACTGAGCTGCGTCTAGGCCACGTGAATGATGAACATGATGTCACTAGCCTAGGCTAAGCTGTGAGAAGGCTGCAGTGCTCCTGGGAGCACCTTAACCTTCTCAAATAGCTGATTGGCAGGGCTCCCGGCTGTCGGGAATAGATCATCAGTTAAAGAAAGTCAGAAAAACCCCTTTAACACACCTCCTTGTTGTATTCGGCAGGGTGTGTTCATTGCCTAGCAGCTACTGAATTTCATTGTTTGGGTGACCACCTTTGTCCGGGCTTTTAATATTGATGACCAATCCTCAGATTGAGGGGGGTGTGACACCCAGCACCCCCGCCGATGAGATGTTTGAAGAGACGGCGCGCGCAGTGTGCATGTGCCGTCTCCTGTTGCTCTTCCTGCTCTGCCATAGACCAGGAAAGCCCAACCTGCGGCCCTCCAGCTGTTGCAAAACTAAAACTTCCAGCATGCCCGGACAGCCTACAGCAGGGCATGGTGGGAGTTGTAGTTATAAAACAGCTGGAGGGGAGCAGGTTGGGCATCCCTGGTCTATGGCAGAGCAGGAAGAGCAACAGGAGACGGCACGTGCACACTGCGCGCGCCCTCTCTTCAAACAGCTGATCGGTGGGGGTGCTGGGTGTCAGACTGCAGCCGAGCTGATATTGATGACCTATCCTGAGGATAGATCATCAGTAGTAAAAGCCCGAACACCCCCTTTAATTCTGAAGGTCTATCCTCAGGATACGGGCTCAATATCCGATTGGTGGGGGTCCAACACGCCACGCCCCTGCTGGTCGGGCGTAGCTCTGGTGCCGGAAATGCGCTGCTCCCATTCAACTGGGACCACTGCAGTAACCAGCTCTATCCACTAGAGAAATGGATGGACCCATGCGGTTCCGGTGCTGACTTCAAACACTGGAGCTACTGCAGAACAGCTAATCGATGAGCGTGCAGGGTGTCAGACCCCCGCTGATCCGATATCAATCTTATAAGACTGGAAAATCCCTTTAAACGATTGTCCCAGATCGACAACGTATGGCCTTTACACATGATAAGTGATGATTGTTTAATACCAACTTTTGAACCCCTACCGACCACGAGAATGAGGGTCCTTATGGAATGAATTGGTGGTCACACATTCGCAGTGCCGCTCCATGCAAACACTCTAACGCTTGGCTATCCTCACTAGTCCCATAGACATTAAATGGAGTGGCTGTATGCATGTGCAACCATCACACCATTCAAATGTGGCCCTGTCCTCGTGATCCAGCGGTCAGACCCCCCCCCACCACCACCACTACCAGACAACCCCTTTAAATCGCAGACCTATTTTATGAATTACCTCTTCATTAGTTTCTTATGCTCACAGGCCACAACGCTGACGACATAGCGGAAACCGTCCTGATGAATTTCCTCCGAGGGGACATTGCCCGTTTACGGCGCTGCACAGCGATAACCACCGGCAACGAAGGTGCCATCCCGCGGTGTAAGCCTCTGAAATACGCCTACGAGAAGGAGATTGTGCTTTACGCCTATTTTAAAAAGCTGGACTATTTTTCCACCGAGTGCATCTACTCTCCCAATGCCTATCGGGGCCACGCCCGGGCTTTCCTGAAAGATCTGGAGGCTTTGAGGCCCAGCGCCATCATTGACATCATCCATTCCGGAGAAAACCTGTCTGTGAAGGAAGATGTCCGGATGCCTGTGCAAGGAACCTGCGCACGTTGCGGCTACATCTCCAGCCAGGGACTTTGCAAGGCGTGCGTACTGTTGGAGGGCCTAAACCGGGGTCTCCCCAAGCTGGGAATCGGCAAACACCATAAACTTCACCATAAGCTTTGGCGCAGGAACCGCTGAGCGAAGCAGAAACCCGAAAGCTGAAAGTTGTGGACTTCTGATGTATAATCCGTGGCTGAAACGGAAAGGCAAATATATCAGTCCTGAAGAGATCCGTTTTTATCTGTTCCGGAGAGAGTTGGGTAGCGATCAATATGGCTTCTAGAAGGTTTCTCGCCCATCGTTCCGAGCGTCTTTAATGGCAAATCCACTTAGTTATGCGCCAATTTAAGGGGTTGTCTGGGCTTTTACTATTGATGACCTGTCCTCCAGGATAGATCATCAATATCGGATTGGCGGGGGGTCTGACACCCGGCACCCCCCACCGATCACTTGTATGAGAAGACAGCGCTCACGGTGTGCACATGCTGTCCCCCTTCTCTCTTCCTGTCCGCTGCTGCGGTGACAGAAGGGGGAAAGATGTGCTCACTGCGCGCGCTCTCACACAGCTGATCAGCGGGGGTGTCGGACTGCAGCCGTTCTGATATTGATGACCTATCCTAAGGATAGGACATCAATAGTAAAAGCCCGCCAACCCCTTAAATTGGCGCATAACTAAGTGAATTTGCCATTTAAACTTCTGGAAAAGCCGGGTGACTACTCCTGTAATGTCGGCCATATTGGTTTCCCAGAAATACATAAAAAAAAAATTTTTTTTTAAATTTATTTTCCATTTACTGTTAGAAGTGACACACTGACCAAATACAATCTTCTAAGCTATCACCAAAGATGTATGCAGCAGGCCCCGCGCCGCAAATACTGAAGGCGACCTCAAACTATCTGCCAGTAGAAGATTTATATTTCGATATTTCCTGTTACCAATCTGTAGCGTTTTAGTGTATTTAGTTAGTTTGTGCACTTTTTCGTCTGTTGCCTTCGTCAACAGAGCAGAGTAGCTTGGCTTATTACCTGATGGTCTTGAATAGAGAAATTGGTTCACACTTCGTTTGGTGGTAAAAGGTGAATTGCGTTATGGATTCTGTGTTACCACGGACCATAACGCAATTCTATGACGGAGGCATTCCCTTATTCATTCCGTCATAACAGAAGTCTATAGGCTGCAAAACGGATCCGTTCCGTTATGCAGGGGAGGACTGGTCCGGGACGGATCCGTTCCGTTATGCAGGGGAGGACTGGGACGGATCCGTTCCGTTATGCAGGGGAGGACTGGTCCGGGACGGATCCGTTCCGTTATGCAGGGGAGGACTGGTCCGGGACGCATCCGTTCCGTTATGCAGGGGAGGACTGGTCCGGGACGCATCCGTTCCGTTATGCAGGGGAGGACTGGTCCGGGACGGATCCGTTTTGCAGCCCATAGACTTCTGTTATGACGGAATGAATAAGGGAATGCCTCCGTCATAGAATTGCGTTATGGTCGGTGGTAACAATGAATCCATAACGCAATTCACCTTTTCCGACCAAACGAAGTGTGAATGAATATTATAAACGGAAATTCGCTCATCTCTAATCCTGAACAAAAGCCACCCATGGGCACTCGAGGTACTTTAAGGGGTAGTCTGACTTCAGAAAAAGGCATTCATCATGCAGAGTAAGTTAATACAAGGCACTTACTTAATGTATTGTGATTCTCCATATTGCCTCCCCTGTTGGATTTATTTTTCCATCACATTACACACTGCTCATTTCCATGGTTACAGACCACCCTGCAATCCAGCGGCGGTGGTCGTACTTGCACACTATAGAAAAAAAAGTGCTGGACTATGTGCACTCCTGCGGTCCTGGCCACTTTTTCCTATATTGTGCTGCTGGTTTACACTGTGGTCGTAACCATTGAAACAAGCAGCATTTAATGTGATGGAAAGTGAATCATACCAGCATAGGAAGCAATATGGGCAATCACAATACATTAGCAAGTGCCTTGGATTAACTTTTTCTACCCGGTAAATGCTATTGCTGAAGTGAGACAACCCCTTTAATAGAGAGATAAAAATAGCAGATCTGTCTGCAGCAGCTTGTTGACTCTTTCTGTTGGAAAAATCTGTCATCTTAAAGGGCATCTGTCAGCAGTATTGTCCCTATGACACTGGCTGACCTATTAAATGTGCACTTGGCAGCTGAAGACATCTGTCTTGGTCCCATGTTTATATGTGCCCGCATTGCTGGGAAAGATGATGTTTTATTATATGCAAATTAGCCTCTAGGAGCAACGGGGGCGTTGCCGTTACACCAAGAGGAGCTGCTCTCTGCCCTCTGCACTTTGATTTTAGGAGAAGGTGTGATCATGTTTTCACTGCCTGGTCCTGTCAATCAAAGTGCAGAGGGGACGGCAGTTGCAGAGAGAAGAGCCTCTAGGTGTAATGGTAACGCCCCCGTTGCTCCTAGAGGCTCATTATTTTTCTCAGCAATGTGGGCACATAGGAACATGGGATCAACACGGACACCTTCAGCTGCCAAGTGCACATGTAACAGGTCAGCCAGTGTCATAGGGACAAAACTGCTGACAGATGCCCTTTAATAGTTATGAGGGCTGTGTTGGCGAGGGGTGTACTCTGCTTCCTTCTGCCCCCTCTCCAAGGCTAATAGAACA
>NW_024400078.1:0-52325 GCF_905171765.1 Bufo bufo
AACGCTAGTTTAATAGCCAATAGTTCCCTATTGCCAATATCATAGTTCTTTTCTGCTGCAGATAGTTTTTTAGAAAATAAAGCACAAGGACGCCATTTGCCAGGAGACGGACCCTGAGACAGCACTGCTCCCACTCCCACCTCTGACGCATCTACTTCAACAATAAAAGGCTGGGAGACATCAGGTTGGATTAGTACAGGTGCCGAGGTAAACCTCTCTTTTAGAGAGGAAAAAGCAATTTTAGCGGCGTCAGACCATTTAGAAAAATCAGTCCCCTTCCTAGTCATGTCAGTAAGGGGTTTTACAATCACCGAATAATTTTTAATGAATTTTCTATAGAAATTTGCGAAGCCCAAGAACCGTTGCAGTGCTTTGAGGTTCTCAGGAAGATCCCAATCTAAAATTGCCTGGACATTCCTAGGATCCATACAGAAACCTTAAGCAGATAATAGATAACCTAGGAACTGTATTTCCTGAACGGCGAAGACACACTTTTCAATTTTAGCATATAATTTATTCGTCCGTAGGACCTGCAGTACCTGTCTGACATGCACCTCGTGTGTTTTCAGATCAGACGAATAAATTAAAAATATCATCTAGGTATATCACCACAAAACCTGCCGATAAGATGACTAAAAATGTCATTAACGAAATGTTGGAAGACAGCAGGAGCATTGGTCAGACCGAAAGGCATGACTAGATTTTCATAATGCCCCTCAGGGGTGTTAAAAGCTGTCTTCCACTCATCCCCTTCCTTGATACGAATCAGATTGTAGGCCCCCCTAAGATCAAGTTTGGAGAACCACCTAGCACCCGCAATCTGATTTAACAGGTCAGGAATGAGAGGAAGAGGGTATGGGTCTCGGATGGTTATCCGGTTTAATTCGCGAAAATCTAGGCAAGCACGCAGGCCCCCATCTTTCTTTTTAACGAAGAAAAACCCTGCAGCCACGGGTGAAGAAGAGGGTCTGATGTGTCCCTTAGCCAAGCTCTCGGAGATATAATCTCTCATGGCTTGTCTCTCCGGACCCGAAAGATTATATAACCTGGTCTTGGGTAATTTTGCACGGTATAACAAAACAATAACAAACATAGGTGCACTCTGCAGTCTCACTAATTCTCAAACTGATTTTAAAATTGAGAGATTAGTCAACATGTCCTACGGTGTAGAACATGTCTTAAGCCCGGGACACCACGACAAGGTTTCTCAAGTAGCCCGGGACCCTACACTCTCCTACCTGAGCCATATGGGCAATACCAGGAGCCAGTGGGCAAATTACAGGAGCATAGGGCCGACTCGCAAACAACTCACCAGTTACCTCCAGCATGTGGCCATGCTTGCAATGGGAGGAGGGGAGGAGTCTGTGAGTCCCACTCCAAGACTTGCTGATATAGCCCAGGCTTCACAGGTGCACCTAAATGTGACCTGTAGATGGAAAACAGGCACATTTAAATAGGAGTTTATACACCTCCAGGAATCTATATATACAAACTAAGAAGACAGGTTGGCATCAGCAGGAGCTGCTCAAACCCACATGCAGTTGTGCATATATATAGGGGAGCAAATCTGCACTTGTGGCCCATTGCTAATGGCAATCCCCAGCAAAATGCATACAATGGAGGATGCCCGCGGCGAACCACAAGTACCACAATAGACATCCTACACAAGGTAACAAGTGCGGATGTGATAATTAATATAACAATACAATAACAAACATAGGTGCACTCTGCAGTCCCTCACTAATTCTCAAACTGATTTTAAAATTGAGAGATTAGTCAACATGTCCTACGGTGTAGAACATGTCTTAAGCCCGGACACCACGACAAGGTTTCTCAAGTAGCCCGGGGACCCCTACACTCTCCTACCTGAGCCATATGGGCGATACCAGGAGCCAGTGGGCAAATTACAGGAGCATAGGGCCGACTCGCAAACAACTCACCAGTTACCTCCAGCATGTGGCCATGCTTGCAATGGGAGGAGGGAGGAGTCTGTGAGTCCCACTCAAGACTTGCTGATATAGCCCAGGCTTCACAGGTGCACCTAAATGTGACCTGTAGATGGAAAACAGGCACATTTAAATAGGAGTTTATACACCTCCAGGAATCTATATATACAAACTAAGAAGACAGGTTGGCATCAGCAGGAGCTGCTCAAACCCACATGCAGTTGTGCATATATATAGGGGAGCAAATCCTGCACTTGTGGCCCGTTGCTAATGGCAATCCCCAGCAAAATGCATACAATGGAGGATGCCCGCGGCGAACCACAAGTACCACAATAGACATCCTACACATGCTGGAGGTAACTGGTGAGTTGTTTGCGAGTCGGCCGTATGCTCCTGTAATTTGCCCACTGGCTCCTGGTATCGCCCATATGGCTCAGGTAGGAGAGTGTAGGGTCCCGGGCTACTTGAGAAACCTTGTCGTGGTGTCCGGGCTTAAGACATGTTCTACACCGTAGGACATGTTGACTAATCTCTCAATTTTAAAATCAGTTTGAGAATTAGTGAGACTGCAGAGTGCACCTATGTTTGTTATTGTTTTGTTATATTGTTATATTAATTATCACATCCGCACTTGTTACCTTGTGTAGGATGTCTATTGTGGTACTTGTGGTTCGCCGCGGGCATCCTCCATTGTATGCATTTTGCTGGGGATTGCCATTAGCAACGGGCCACAAGTGCAGGATTTGCTCCCCTATATATATGCACAACTGCATGTGGGTTTGAGCAGCTCCTGCTGATGCCAACCTGTCTTCTTAGTTTGTAATTTTGCACGGGAATCAGTTTAACCGGGCAATCATAAGGACGGTGAGGTGGTAACTTCTGACAACCCTTTTCAGAAAAAACGTCCTCAAAGTCCGAAACAAATGTAGGTAGGGTAGCTATGGAGGCGACTAAGCAATTGCTATTTAAGCAATTTTCTCTGCAATTCTCACTCCACTCCAATATCTCCCTGGCCTGCCAATCCACCACTGGATTGTGCGCTACCAACCAGGGAAGACCCAACACCACCGGAGCGGGAAGCCCCTTCAGAACATAACATGAAAGCAACTCGTTATGGTGGTCCCCTACCCGAAGGTGTAAGTTATGGACAATGTGAGTGAGGTTTCTCTGAGACAGAGGAGCAGAATCAATAGCGAATATGGGAATAGGTCTCTGCAGGGCCGCCATCAGGGGGGTACAGCCGATACCCCAGTAAGGGGCCCGGACCCCGGGGGGGCCCGGCCAGTTCCAATAAAAAAAAAAAAATTCTCCATTTGTCAGCAGGGGGGCAATTGATTATTCCTTGCCCCGTTGCCCGACCCCCCCCGGGCCCCCGCTCCGCTGATTCCTGTATCATTTATACCAACCAACAACCTAACCTGCGGATGGTATCCGGCTCCGGCTGCATTCCCCTTTAAAAGGCTCTGAGCCACTGCGCAGAGGAACGTAGCTGCGCAGCGGCAAATGACGTCAGAAGCTGTCGCTGCCTGCTGCTGCCTCACGCCGTGACGCCGCCGGCCTTCAGATTAGCGCGGCAGGAACTTCTCTTCTGGCCTCTGGCTGGGAGTGGGGGGACGGACTGCCTGGCCCTGGAATCAAATCTGGAAAGAATTGTGGAGGTTGTGGAAGCCTGCCCAGCTGCCCTAGTGCCCTCGCCCCTCCATCACACACATGTTGTTGGACTTGGACTTGGATGGACCCACCTAATGATTAATTAAGGTACATTAGGTTAGGTTATTACTTGACTTGTTTTCATAAGGGGCTGGGTGGGCTGGCAAGGGAGGGGTTAATAACAATAAGTGATGGATCATGGAGGATCATCATGGCCCTGGATAATGTTGCTCGGTCTTTGCTGGTCTTTGCTCGGGGGTAAAATGCAAAGCTGTTTTCTGAATTATCCCACAGGGCCATGATCCTCCATCACTTATTGTTATTAACCCCTCCCTTGCCAGCCCACCCAGCCCCATTTAGCTGTGTGTTCTGCTTTGAAAAAAAAGTTTAGACCATGGAGGGGTTAATTAAGTGTTGGAGGGGGTGTTATATATGTGCATATTGTGTTTGGGATCCATTTAAAGGGGTTGTCCGGGTTCAGAGCTGAACCCGGACATACCCTATTTTCACCCAGACATCCCCCCTCAGGCTAGCATCGGAGCGTCTCATGCTCCGATGCGCTCCCGTGCCCTGCGCGATTTAGCTCTTTTGTTTTCAATAACACACTGCCGGGCGGTAACTTCCGCCCGGCATAGTGTTTCGGTGACGTCACCAGCTCTGAGGGGCGGGCTTTAGCTCTGCCCTAGCGTTTACTGGCTAAGGCAGAGCTAAATCCCGCCCATCAGTGCCGGTTACGTCACCGGTGTTCCTGTCAGCCCCATGGAGAGCCCCGGTACGTCACCGGAACTCCTAAAAATGCCTTTGCCCTGCGCAATTTAGCGCAGGGCAAAGGAGAGCATCGGAGCATGAACTGCTCCAATGCTCATGTCAAGGGGGCTGCCGGGGTGAAAATGGAGATGTCCGGGTTCAGCTCTGAACCCGGACAAGCCCTTTAACAAGTTTGACCAGTTGGGTTTGAGAGTGGTTGAGTGTCATCCACCGATCCCCCATAAAAATGTGTCATCCACAGATCCCCCATAAAAATGTGTCATCCAAAGATCCCCCATAAAAATGTGTCATCCACAGATCCCCCATAACAGTGTGTCATCCACAGATTCCCCCCATAACAGTGCTTCATCCACAGATTCCCCCCATAACAGTGCTTCATCCACAGATTCCCCCCCCCCCCCCCTATAACACTGTAACAGTAAACCTTGTGCTTTTCAGGTGTTTTTTCTTAAATGTGCCAGGGGAAGATTGCTAGGGCAGATTAGAACAGGAAGTGTAGTTAGTGTTAGTGTAGGGTCCTGCTTAAAGGGAAACTGTCACCAGTTTTATGGTGTCCTAACTAAGGGCAACATAAATAAGTGACTGATTCTCTGAGCACAATGCTGGGTCACGTTCTTTAATTGACCCAGTCAATCTGCCAACATCTTGTATTGAAAAGCTCCAGCTGATAATGATGAGTCATGAATATTCATGAGCTCCTGACTCTCCCCGCCCACCTGCTGCTGATTGACAGTTTTTTTTCCCATATGAATCAGCAGCAGGTGGGCAGGGGAGTGGCTATAGCTCTGAATTAAATATACGCTGGACTCAATGACATCACGCCAGACTCCAATCAGCTCATTAGCATGCGGCATCTTTGTGTGTATATTATGAGGTAACCATCTGTCACACCAGTAAGTGAATACATCTAAGGCACTGTTTAGTAGTTAATGATTGTATATAATTAGTTAGATTATAATCAAATATCCACATGACAGGTTCCCTTTAAAGGGTCTACCTTGTCGTGGCAGCAGGCTTCATATTATTTGGTCAAAAAAAAATTCCTTACTGAAATCACAGATTATCACTTTTTACTGTCTTTGTAGTTGTAAAAAAAATATGAAATTGGGGGTGGGTCCTTGGGGGTAGAGGGGGGCCGGTAGGCAGAGTCAGGACGGATTCTAAAGGGGCGTGATAGGAGGGGGGGGCCAGGCCTTGAGCTGTGTAAGGGGCCCCAAAATTTCTGATGGCAGCCCTGGGTCTCTGTAGCGTACAGAGAGACAAACCCATAGTGTGGGCAAAATGTGTGGGCATCTATCAAACCCATAGTGTGGGCATCTATCAAATTTACTCCTGCTCCACTGTCTAGAAAAAAAGAAATAGTCTCCGTCTTAACGCCAAAAAAAACAACCGCTGGCAACAAAAATTGCGATGTTCGTATGGAGGAAACGTATAGCCCCCGGCTGACATCCTCCACACAGCCTGGGGTTAGTAGTTTTCCGACGGTCTTTTGTTTTTGAGGCAGGAAGGACAGACATTAATAAAATGACCCCTCTCCCCACAGAAAAAACAAACCCCACGCCTACGGCGAGCCTCAGGAGGATGGACCTGACGAGTAGTTCCTCCTAGCTGCATAGGCTCGTCTAAGTCCGTACAGACTAACTGCTGCTTGGGAGGGGTTACCAATTGCTCCGGATTTTTCAATCTGTCCCTAAGACGTCTATCTATTCGGATAGAAAGGGACATAACCGCATCAAGGGAAAAGGGAGTCTCATACAGCGCAAGCACATCCTTAATCCTTTCGGATAACCCAGAGCAGAACTGACTCCTGAGAGCCGGGTCATTCCACTGGGTATCCGTAGCCCACCTACGGAACTCTGAGCAATACTACTCTACTGGCCGTTCTCCCTGTAGGAGTCTCCGTAATTTTGATTCAGCCAGTGCGACTCAGTCAGGGTCGTCATATATGAGACCCAAGGCCCCAAAAATTTGATCCACTGACCGGAGAGCCTGGGAATCAGTGGGTAAAGAGAACGCCCAGGATTGTGGGT
Organism: Bufo bufo; assembly: GCF_905171765.1. NCBI lineage: Eukaryota > Metazoa > Chordata > Amphibia > Anura > Bufonidae > Bufo > Bufo bufo. Next base: position 6,395 of record NW_024400078.1, read on the forward strand.
CCCCATGCAGCAGGGAAATAACAACCCCCACCCGCTGTTCTTCATTACCAGAGGAGTAAGGGCGCAGCTTAAAATATAATTTACAGGCCTCACGGAACGTCACAAATTTGTCCCTTCCCCCAGAAAATCTGTCAGGAAGAGCAACCTTGCGTTCCGCAACAACATGGTTACCTGTAGCAACCGCTGGGCTTGCGGTCTGTTGCAATTGCTGCTGTTGCTGGAGGACCGACGCCTTCAATCCTGCCACCTCCAAAGACAGGCCTTGAAGTTGCTTTGACAAAGCAGCAATTGGATCCATACTGGATTCTAAGTAGGTAGAAAGAAAAAGGTTTTTTTTTTTTTTTTTACCTACACAAATTAAGGGCCAGATATAATGTAATGACCGGCGTCACGCAAAGGGAGGGAAATGGGAAGGCCCTGTCCAAGGGAGAGGGAAAGGTGGTGACCCCTGACTCACCTTGCGGCTGGCACCTGACTGCCCTGACGGGTTCCTCACCCGTACGCCGATCACGTGCCTAAACCCTGGCTTTCCCTAAGATGAGCCCTATGTAGTGAACGGGGCGGTGGGATCACTAGTCCGCACCACTGACACTAAGAGGAAAACACCAAGGAGAGGACAGACAATACAGACAAACATATAAATATATAAAACGACACATAAGCAAGATCCGAAGACTCTAATATTCGCAGCTTTCGAACAGATAGAGCGCCATTGGAGGGGAGGTAACCACATTGCCCGAATGTCTAGGGCTGAGTCTAGAAGGATTTTCGAATTCGGCAGTTTGGCTCCAGCAGGGCTAAATGCCGAATTGGAAATATTTGGGTTCCTGTGACGGGTTGGACGCCTTCGGCCCACGAGGGGTACTAGTCGGGCTGTTTAGCAGCACTATGACCCCTCCTGAGCTGTAGGTCTCCACCCCTATTCCATCTATTCCATCTATCAACCTATACCCTCTACTTACCCGAACCATTTTAGGCAATGACCCCTACTGGTGCTAGGATACTGTCTATTAAGGGAGCCAGGTACGTGATTTCCAGTTCTCCCCTGTCCGAAACTATCTCTGCGCCATTCTCTAATTGTACTATATTTTATATGTAGGCATATATTCTGTACTTGACGTTACACTAAATTACAGAATATTTTATACCTTTAGACCTATAACAGATGCCCATTATATATAATCTATTTAATATATTTTTAAATATATTATTAAATATTTTTTAATAAATACTTTTTTTAATAAATAAATTCTTAACAAACTAATGTTCAACATCCAAATTTTATATTTAATATCACCACCTAACTGAAGGGTATATATAGACTAATGATTATATAATACTTATGATAGTAGGAGTAAGTTGCCATAGGATTTTATCTATATTTTACTCTTTATAGACTCTTTATATCTATCCTGTAGACTGCAGTAGACCCTATATATTTTACCTTACATGCAGTTATGTGCTCTTGAAAATGTATAACATTGAAGGAGACATTATACCATTTTATTCATATAAGATGATAATGCAACAGTCTACAACAAAAACTAAGTATGACCAACGTCTCTGATGAACTCAAGATTACATAAAACAAAAAAACGCATGGTTGCACAAAAAAAACGCAGGTGAATCGCAGGAATACTGCAAAATATGGTAAATTGTATCTGTGAAATCCAGATCTTCCCGATCCATCTCGGGTTTACTATAGAACCCCCTTGGAAGCCAAAATGAATAAAAAGCCGGAAAACTAGTCAGATCCAACAGAGCCACTGAGGAAGAAGGTGGATAACCTTCGAAACGCGTCTGGCGTGGAGGAATTGGACCTGACAATAAACCGGCTAATCTTTAACTGCAACAGTTTGCCACTTTATGTTAGACTAAAGAAAGCGCTTTCTAGGACAAAGGAATTACGGCCTTCTGGCAGCCATCTACGGGTGAGATTGCACTAAAGACAGGTGGAATACCTATTCTAATAAAGGAAATCCAAGGTGAACCTGCAGTGGGATAGAGCAAGCATTTCAAAGCACCTCTACTCACAGTCGGACCTGAAAAATCATAAGACCACACTTCACAGGACTTTCACCTAGCAGCCAGGCAGCTTCTTCGCTTGCTGCCCAGGGGTAAAACCTACCCTGAACCTATACTACGTGGGACGCCACGGTGAGGACAGCAGAAAGTCCGTACGTGAGGAATAAATTAATTCTACTATATGTGCATATACTGCTGCTTAACTGCTTCACTGCATATATAACAAACTATTGCCACTGCAATCAAAGCCTGTTTTAACCAGAGATTTGCTGGACTGATATATTGTGCAACATAGTACATTTCCTGGATCCAACATTGGAACATTAAGCTGATCTCCAGGAGCTTTTGCTACATTACTACAGAAAGACTGAGCTCTAGGAATAATCTCCACAGACACCCTTATGATCTTTCACGGATACGTATTATCGTAATTATCTGAGCACTGCTATTTCTGACATTTATTTCACAGACTTATTACCACTATTCATATGTCACTGTTTTTTATCACTAATATATTGATTTTCTATTTATTTTATTGATATATTGTTTTGGTACTATTTGCACTTATGCACTTTTGTATTACTTTTGATTTTGTGGAGATATAATCGGTATTGGCCACTGCTCTAACTAATTAAGCACAGTCAGTATTGTAGCCTGCATGCAGCCTGGCTAAACCTCGCTTATAATATATACCACCTCTTGGCCAGAATATCAGGCCCCCACCCCCCATATTAGCTATATCAGTGGACTGATACTTTATTATATTTATATTTTATTATCTGCATTTTTAATAGGGTTTTAATCTGTTCAGGATATACTACTTCATTTTACCTATGTATGGTGACCTCTATATACTGTTACCAATAAACCAGTGTCACATTGCTAACCTTGTGGTCCAGGTATAAGAGTGCCCATCCTTTCTATATTACTATTGCTTTATTTTGGTGATCGGGGTACGACATCTGGTTGGTGCACCTTGCCAGCTTGAGCCAGAGGTGAGCCGTCCTTTACCTTATCCATGTTATTAGTTTAAGCAGACTGTGATTGTCTATTGTTGTGACTTAGATGAAGATCAGATCACATTTTATGACCAATTTGTGCAGATATCCATATCATTCCAAAGGGTTCACATACTTTTTCTTGCAACTGTATATATGGTGCTGGGAAGTGTATCTGAAATCCTAGCAACGTACAGCTACAGCGCACTGATCGGGTGGGAGCAGGAGCTGCGCCCGCCCGATCAGCTACAGGGGTCCGGCAGCCACTGATAGGACCCCTGCAGAATGCGCTGGCATCAGTGAAAACACTGATGCTGGCGCATTTACCCTTGTACTGCCGAGGTCAGCGCTGAACAGGGCATGTGTGGTATACCGACGGGTCCCGGGTGTCCATCGGGTACCTGCGCTGCAGTGACAAGGACCCGATGGCTGGGAGGGCAGCCCGATGCTTTCCTTAGGCATCGTGGCTGCCTTACTTGTTAGCCTGTGAGATCCAGCCCCCTGGGTCTCACAGACAAGCAGGCTGAAGGCTATTACACTGTGTAATACACTTACTGACAAGCATTACAATACAGATGTATTGTAGTATTGGCTCCATCAGATCCTCCTTCATAGATGACCTCAAATCTGGTCGAGTTATTTTAAGGCTGGAGAACAGCCTCTCTACACCAACTTGGGTTGGTGGCAAAGCGGTGACCACATGGACAACATCTCTAACAATCTCAGGGTATGAAGGAATTGCCTCCTGCACAGTCAGTTTTGATGATCGGTTGAACTCTTCTACTTCTGTGAGAGCAAGTGAAAAAAAATACCGAAATACGGTCAATCTGTTTGCTTTGGGAGCGGAATCTTTTCCCCTGTGGCAACGCTTTGCCTGCTCCATGTCATCCAAATACTTGTCAAGGTAAACTCCTCATCTGATGAGGCTAACGATATGGCAGCAGTAGCACTGTCCAGACCCCATTCCTCTTGCTCTTGGCCGTCCTGTAGCCCACTCATCCTAATTGCTACCTCAGTCAGAGCTGTATTTAGTAAATGTCTTATTTTAACTTTATGTTGAAAGCTAATCTTTGTAACTAGTGAGAAAACCTCTTTAAAGGGAACCTGTCACCTCCCAAAACCATCCCAAGCCGCCAGCAGTACCTGCGTGTAGCGAGCAGCGTGTTTCTGATGATGCCTTTCTTCCTGAAGGCAGATGCAACAAAAGTACTGAAAATGTTGTTTAATCCCCTGCCCGGCGCGCTTCTAAACACATGCTTGAAGTCAAGAGGGCAGCGGCCTCCTTGCTTCAAGTCACGGTAACCAGCCCCCTTCCCTTCCCCTTCGCTGTGACAGACAGCCGGCTGTTCAGCAAAGGCAGCCGTACATTCGTGCATAAGCGCTGTCAGTCACAGCGAAGGGGAAGGGAAGGGGGCTGGTTACCGTGACTTTAAGCAAAGAGGCCGCTGCCTCCTTGACTTCAAGCATGTGTGGAGAAGCGCGCCGGGCAGGGGATTAAACAACATTTTCAGTACTTTTGTTGCATCTGCCTTCAGGAAGAAAGGCATCATCAGAAACACGCTGCTCGCTACACGCAGGTACTGCTGGCGGCTTGGGATGGTTTTGGGAGGTGACAGGTTCCCTTAAATCCTGTTTTCTCGAGCAGATCTGTGATGAGTGCAGCCATTCCTTCCCAGTGCCTTTCTCCTCTGCTCTGTAGCGGAGGAGCTTCACTACTGAGCATCTACAAAAAGGGCAGCACACATTCATCTCAACTAAAAGCCTAGATCCTTAGATCACGAATAGAACTAACTGTACCAATTTATTATATATTTTTAGAGTCTGAGTCGGTCCATTTTATAACAACTCTGACTCACTCTACCAAAATGGACACCGACTCCGACTCCACAGCCCTGGTTCCATTGGTTGTATTAAATCGAAACGGAACAAACCGGATCCATCATGAAAATAATTGTAAGTCAATGGGTGACAGATCCATTTTTTTTTAGTAATGGTTCAACACTACTACAAAACGGAACTGATGCATACTGATCAGTCTTGTCCTCTTTGGCAATGAATGGGGACAAAACGATCCCTTCTGGGTCAGTTTTGAGATCCTCTGCCCAATCTAAATATCGGATTGCCAAAACGCTGATGTGAAAGTAGCCGAAGGGAACGGACACGTAAACAAAATACGTTCCTGTGAATGTAGCCTTAGAGTTATTTTATAATTTGCCTAAATCATGCTACTGCATTCTATATATACCTGACCTGTAAAATACAGTATGTACCCCAAAGTGGTGCCATTAAAAACTACAACTCATCCAAAAAAACGTCCTCCTACAGCTACAGATAGGAAAAATAATGTTATGATCTAGAGATGCAATGGTTAAAAAAATTAATAAATAATGTTGGGCTTTCTTGGCCCTTTAGCGGTTACAGGTGAAATGGTTGATTGGACCCACTTTCTTCTTTCTATATCAATGGAATTTATGGGTTTTCAATAAAAGTTATGCTATAAGGCCGGTCCAGCACTTGGGGGTATTTAAGTATACAGGTTTCAATAAGGTGGGACGTAGGAGGATATGTGTCATTTTCAAGTTTAAATTACATTATTTTTGGGTGTGTTCAACAGGTAAACTCATAATAAAATGAAACATTCCTTCACAAATTATAACACGTTTTTCTAGTAAACCAAGATTTCTGAGGTTTGGTATGTGGTTCGCTTACATATTTATCAGATATTTCTGAGAATAGTCAATCTGTGTCCTGTGTCAGCAATTACATCTATATTTGAGCATACCTGCAGGTGTGGGGTGGGGGCCGAGAAATTAATTAACTTAACTATGTAGCAAAGAACGTCTGGCCCCACACCTTCTTTATAACATAGGTAAAGGGTTTCCTTGACCAGATTTAACCCTATTAAGCGATGTGCTAATGTCAACTAAACATAACTAGCCTATTCCTACTTTTATCAGTGCCCCCGTTAAGGCAGAACTTTTATAATATGCTAATTAGCCTCTAGGTTCGGGGGGGGGGCGTTGTTCCTGCTCCTAGAGGCTCCGTTCTCCCACCTCTGTCACCTCCTTCCATGTCCTGATTTACAGGCCAGGCAGCGCTCGCATCCGTCTGCCAGCCCTGTGCTCTGGTGAATTCTCGTGCCGTTCAGTATTCAGCGCAGGCGCCGTGAAGGAAAGACGCTCGCTGGCTGCCAGCTTCCTCACCGCGTCTGTGACGAATACTGAATGGCACAAGATTTTCAACTCAACCTCATACTCAATACCAAGAAAACAAAGGAGCTAATTCTGGATTTTTGGATAAAGAAACGAAATGGACACCATCCCATTAGCATTAATGGTGGAAACGTGGAGATAGTTCAAAGTTTCAGATTCTTGGGAGTTCATATTAGTCAGGACCTGTCATGGATAAAAAACACAACAGAAATTACCAAAAAAGGCCTTCAGAGGCTTTATTTTCTGAGGAGTCTGAAGAAAGCACAACTCCCAATACAGCTGCACCATAGAATCTGTTATCACATACTGCATTACAGGGTGGTCCTCCGGCTGCTCTTCTGAGGACAAGAAGACCCTCAAGCGCATCCTCAGAATGGCTGGAGAATCACTGGTACTCAGCTACCATCACTGGATGACATCTTCACTGCTCGCTGCAGCAACAGGGCAAAAATTATCTGCGGGGATCCAACTCACCCCGGCCACAGCCTTTTCATTCCCCTACCCTCTGGTAGGCGTCTTAGAGCCCTACATGCCCGCACCACTAGGCTGAAGGACAGCTTTTACCCCAAAACAATCAATCTCCTAAATGCTCGGAGATTATTGCCCCTTCCTAGGATAGAAACTACCACAGACTGAAAGTGACTGCTGCATTCATGACCCCATGATGATCTCTTGTCTGCAGTGGTGTCTGATCAGGGTGTATATATACTCATCAGCACTTCCTACCTTGCTCTTGCTATATATATGCTGTGAACTGTGAATAGTAATGCTTTCTAGTGCAATGTTTTGTTTTTTCTAGTGTAATGCTTTAGATTAAATGTCAGTTCTTGTTCCTCTGTCCATGGCATCTAGGATTGCTCCAAACAACATTTCATTGTATTGTACATTGTATTACATTGTATTGTACACTGACAATAAAGGCATCTTATCTATCTTATATCTTATCTTATCTTAGCTGTAAGTAAAGTCCAGAGACCCAGGAGAAGCCATATTCCTCCTCAGCTAGTCAGTCCCCACACAGCAGAAGATAGAGAGTGCAGAAGCCAAATTCCTGCCACAGTATAGAGCTAACAAGCAGACGTCCTTTCCTGTAAGCTCCAGGTACATGAGAGAGCAGAAGATAAATTCCTGCCAACCATCGCCAATACCTGCTGGGACCCAAGACTAAAGCTGGATCTTGCTTGGATGAAAGTTCCCATCAGTAAAGACAAGTTTGAACTTTATCAAAGGTCTGGATCTCGATTACTGCTGAGAATTCCTCTATTACTCTTATTAGCACCACACTCATTTTATTGGAAGTGAGCCGGGATCCAGGAGTCCAGCCGTACCCAGGTAGGAGACACCGGTGACACCATTATCACCACCATACAGAGACATTACACCACTCTGGCATTCCTAACCTGGGGCGTGAGTTCTAACACCTTGGAGGGCCCTGTGACAGTACCCTGCGCACGCTGCAATTGGCGTCACAAACAAAACTATAGACTATTATATCCCTATCCTGACCCACTGCATAATTTAGCCTCTGTGTAACCGTACCACGGTCCTGCTCATTGCATATGGACTTATGCTATTCTTTTTGCTAAGCATATATACCCATCCAGGAATCCATCCCAGTGTTTTGTGAAACCTATGGAATAAGCCGGTCCACCCATATTTTGGGTATAAAAAGCAGGAAGTGGGGAGTGAGAATAGGAGCCACTGAGGAAGGAGCTTGTTGCTCCGAAACGCGTTTGTAACTATAAGCAGCCCCAAAAGACCCCTGACCGAGCTGCCTAGGATGACCGGCAGTTACAGAAAGAATTTTACTTAAGAAACTTGGACTATTCTAAGCCATACAAGCGCGCTCCCACCAACCTTCCAGGGGAGAGTCCGTGGGACGTCAAGGAGCAGCGCACGCCGGCAGCAGCTGGGAGAGTCGGGAGGCCGAGTCCAGGAGATGGAGATCATCGGGTGAATAAATGTGGTCACATCCGCTGTGCTACAGAGCGTTTTATGAACATTAGCTCTGGCTATATTGCTGACCCCATCTGCCACCTGTATGTTTGGGATGCACAACCTGCCACTGACATTCAGAAGCCATATTTGAACTGATATATTGAGGAACATCGTGAGCAGTTTATCAATTCAGCCACTAACAACAATCATGGATTTAAATTGATTAATCAATCATGTATATTGACTATCAACTACATCTGGCTTCAAATTTGCACAATCTATCACTATACACCTTTTGCAGTTACAGTTTTTCATCTATTTATTTTAGGGTGGGATTCATATTTTTAGGGTGGGATTTATGTTATAAGTACTCAGCTAGCGCCCTTTGAGATTTGGGTGGCTTGCATACGGTGGTGTTTGCCTTCACTTGCTCTGGACTACATCATCTAGTGTCTCCGGGCCGGGTGAAGAATTGCACCCCGTGTGCATGACCACCAATTTTAACGGGTTTTATTGACTAATATGTATGATGTCACCTACTTGTGGATAGAATAAAATCCTCTATTTTTTTTGCAATTTCCTTGATACGTATTTGGGTGAGAGAGTACCTGCATTATCCTATATTTACTTCTGTTTTGATTATAGACTGGGGGGCAGTCTATATACAGTGCACCTATTTCTGTAGACCAATAAGGGTGAGCCGCCATATATAGAGAAATTATTGCAATTTTTAACCTCCATTTGGCACTGCTCCTCATTTTTGCTACTATGGACATCTGGAACTGTATTGAGCATAAATGTAAAATGGTGGAAATGTATAAGTTTGATTAAATAGATGGGTCTAATATGTCGAGTGTATCTAGATCAATGGTTGATATATTCAGAGATTTGGAGAACCTGTTACACAAACAACTTAGACAAAAATGAGAAATAAAATTATTAAATCAATACCTGGAGATAGGAATGATACCTAAGGGTCTAATCCTGGTGAAGAATCCAGTACAAGACCTTGTAAATGAGGACTTTGACAGAGAGTGGAGTACTTTTTTGAACATGCAGTCAATAGTGTTGGTGCAGATGATTATTAAAAAGAGAACCCAAATCCTGGAAGAGACCATTAATCAAATTAGTTAGATTAAAGAAACAATAGATGAGTTTACTGAATGGCAACATCGTATATGTAAAGGCTTGAACAAACTGGAGCAGGAAATTATTAATAAAAAAACAAAAAAACTGAGATATAATCATCAAACAGATATGCATAATAAAAATAGAGATAATAATACAACAAGCCATTTGGAGACAACAAATGGTAAGGAAACTGAGAAGAATTAAAATCGGATTAAAGCAAAAACACAATACGATATTTCAGTCACAAACCGTTTTGAACCATTTATTAATCCACATTTTTTAGACAGGACACCACCACATCATCAGATAAGAGATTGGCAGACTCAACCACAATCAATAGAGAAAAGACACCAGAGGACACCATCACCAACACACAAGTACAATTTAAGACACAGACATCAAGAACAGAGGTACATTAGAAATATATCACCAATATGGACATTTGGGTCCACACACAGACACAAGACACACAACACCACTGGAGAGGAACCCATCAGAGGAATCAGCATCACAAAATATCTTACAGGAACGAGCATACAAAAGGACACGTAGAGGGGGACGAGGAAGAAATACACAGAAGACACCGAACACGTTACTGAATGAGGATGTAGTTGTTAATTTGAGCAAAACGAATTTAACAGATTCCCAAATTCAATTGTTAAAGAAGGGTTTGAAATTTGCACCAACTGTGGGGATGGACAAATTTTATGTTTATATAGGAATAGAGAAATTTATTAGAAATCTTTGCTTGAAAAAATATATATTTTTTAAATCTGATTTTAACCCCTTAAGGCCTTATTTCACCTTAAAGACCCGGCCATTTTTTGCAAATCTAACCAGTGTCACTTTAAGTGGTGAAAACGTTAAAACGCTTTGACTTATCCAGGCCATTCTAAGATTGTTTTTTCGTCACATATCATACTTCATGACACTGGTAAAATGAAGTAAAAAAAAATAATAATTTTTATTTATAAAAAATTTCCAAATTTACCAAAAATGTATAAAAAATTGCAAATTTACAAGTTTCAATTTTTCTTCTTCTATAATACATAGTAATACCTCCAAAAATAGTTATTACTTTACATTCCCCATATGTCTACTTCATGTTTAGATCATTTTGGGAATGATATTTTATTTTTTGGGATGTTACAAGACTTAGAAGTTTAGAAGCAAATCTTGAAATTTTTCAGAAATTTTCAAAAATTCAATTTTTAGGGACCATTTCAGGTCTGAAGTCACTTTGCGAGGCTTACATAGTAGAAACCACCCAAAAATGACCCCATTCTATAAACTACACCCATCAAGGTATTTAAAAATGATTTTACAAATGTTTTTAACCCTTTAGGTGTTCCACAAGAATTAATGGAAAATAGAGATACAATTTCAAAATTTCACTTTTTTGGCAGATTTTTAATTTTAATAAATTTTTTCCAGTTACAAAGCAAGGGTTAACAGCCAAACCAAACTCAATATTTATGGCCCTAATTCTGTAGTTTATAGAAACACCCCATATGTGGTCGTAAACCGCTGTATGGGCACACAGCAGGGCGCAGAAGGAAAGGAATGCCATACGGTTTTTGGAAGGCAGGTTTTGCTGGACTGTTTTTTTTTTACACCATGTCCTATTTGAAGCCCCCCTGATGCACCCCTAGAGTAGAAAATCCATAAAAGTGACCCCATCTAAAAAACTACAGCCCTCAAGGTATTCAAAACTGATTTTACAAACGTCGTTAATCCTTTAGGTGTTCCACAAGAATTAATGGAAAATAGAGATATAATTTCAAAATTTCACTTTTTTGGCAGATTTTCCATTTTAAGAATTTTTTTCCAGTTACAAAGCAAGGGTTAACAGCCAAACCAAACTTAATATTTATGGCCCTGATTCTGTAGTTTACAGAAACACCCCATTTATTTTTATTTTTAACAAATTTTATTGAGCGAATCAATACATTACAAGGATAGAACAGTGGAGGAATGACAAGTCCCCACTGCTCATGCATAGGTCAAGAACAGAATACAGGTCTGTCAATGCAATATAAGCACTGAGGCAGGTCAATAATAATAAGACAATTGGAGAAGATAGATAGAAGTCTTCGCCATTGATGCCGTAGCACCGCCGTATAACTCATCCGAGACTGGTCAAAGTAGGGATGATAATTCACTCTGTTTTACTTATAAAAGAGGAGGTAGTAGGAATGGAAAAGGGAGCTAGGTGCAGTGACCTCAAAGCAATAGGGTCACTGGGTCTACACTATCTGCAGGACCCTCTAAAGGAGATCCATTGATTCCAGATTTTTTATAATTTGTGGTGAGATCTCAATTCCCATGTGGATAACTCCTCTAGACGGTATATCTGGTAAATTTTCTGGAACCATTGTTCCATGGAAGGTACCTCTGTCGATAACCATAATAGTGGAATCAGTAGTTTGGCAGCGTTCACTAGATGTTTAAAAAGTGCCAAATTAGGAGGAGGGGGGTCACGAGGGAAAAGATTCTGGAGGGCAATTTCTGGTGTTGGGGTGATAATGGATCCACATATCCTATTACATGTTTTAAAGATCTTCTCCCACCACCGTAGTAAAATCTGACACGTCCACCATATGTGGAGGAAAGTACCTCTCTGTTTTGAGCATCTCCAACATGTGTCTGATGCCGAAGCAGAGTAGAAACATGTCTTGTCAGGGGTTTTGTACCAACGTGTGATAATTTTATAGTTATTCTCCTGAATCTTTACACATCTCGATGCCCTATGTGAAGAGTTAAAAATAATGAGGGTATCTTCCGGGGAGAGACATCTATCTAGATCTTTTTCCCACAATCTAATTGAAAGCTGGCGTAAGAGCGATAGGAGGAGTCCTCAACCTGTTAGACCATTGTGAGATCAATTTATGTGGGGTAGAACTTTGAGAAATGATGTTCTCAAACCAAGTAATAGGGCGTAACAATGTGTACAGGTGGGCGTTTTGATATAGGTATGCCCTTAGAAAGTGAAGTCCATTAAAGCTGGATTGAGGTACTTTCAGAAGGTCACACATTTCATTTACAGAAATTAGCTGACCGTTGTTATAAAGATCTGCCAATCTCGTTTTAGAATGGCTAATCTCAATAGGAAGGCTGAATTTTAGGGCCTGATGAGCTAAGTGGAACACGTCTTCTACTCTAAGAATAGGTGACGGGAGTGGGGAGTTTAGGGTTGAGTTTTGCAAGACGTTCCATGCATGTAAAGTAGCTTTCATAACCGGAGTGATATTTGGATGGGTAGGTAACGGGGAAATGCGTCCTAATAGAGCCGCTCTGAAAGGTAGTCCAAGTAAGGATTCCTCCATCGAGACCCAGGATTTCTGTTTGGGGGCAGTCATCCAGTCTACAACTCTAGTAAGGCTACTTTCACACTTGCGTTCAGAGCGGGTCCGTCTGATGTCTTCACAGACGGATTCGCTCCTATAATGCAGACGTTTGGATTCGTTCAGAACGGATCCGTCTGCATTATAGTTTAAAAAAAATTCTAAGTGTGAAAGTAGTTCAGACGGATCCGTCCAGACTTTACATTGAAAGTCAAAATTGAGCCATACTGTGTCAACTTCAAACGGATCCGTCCCCATTGACTTACATTGTAAGTCTGGACGGATCCGTTTGCCTCCGCACGGCCAGGCGGACACCCGAACGCTGCAGCATGTGACCCAGCCTCTATATAAGCTGGAGTCACGTAGCGCCGCACGTCACTCTGCTGTGCTTAGTGTACGGAGAGGATGCTGCTGCTGTGGGGCAGAGAATAGGACAGAATCTGTTATCAGAACTCCAATTGAACTCAGCGATCTACATAGATTTAGTTGTGTGGGTGCAGTGCACAATCTTTTTACCCTGCCCTGAGCCCAGTGACAGAGAAAAATAACTTTTATCCGTCTGTTAGTTAGGTGGGCGGCTGTGGTCATTTTATGCAAGCTCAGTACACCAGCACTGCATATATGCTTTTGTGACATTCAAATCCAAACTTAAAATACTGCAATAATAATCAGGTTTTTAAAAAAACACTCTTTTTTGACAATATCCTACATCTGGTGCCTTTGCAGGATTGGTCAGTGTGCAATTTAAGCTAGAAATACAGCTATAATTTTCTGGGTTTTTAAAAACACCCATTTTGTGCAAAATACACAATTTTACAGCCCTTGCTGCATCTGCACATGTGAATCTCAAACGTTATATACTGCTGTCATATTCTGTTATTAAAAAAACACCCAATTTTGGCAAAAAACTTAATTTTGCAGCCCTTTGAAATACTTCAATAATTTTCTGGCTTTGAAAAAACACCCATTTTTGGCAACAACAAGAGTTGAGCGGACACCTGGATGTTCGGGTTCGATGGGTTCAGCCGAACTTCACCAAAAAGTTTGAGTTCGGGACCCGAACTTGACCCCAAACCCTATTGAAGTCAATGGGGACCCGAACTTTTGAGCACTAAAATGGCTGTAAAAATTGTCATGGAAAGGGCTAGAGGGCTGCAAATGGCATCAAAATGTGGTTAAGAGCAAGGCAAGTGCTCTGCAAACAAAAGTGGATAGGGAAATGACTTTAAATAACATAAAATACGTAAAAATAAAAAATAATAATCTTGATCTAGGAGGACGAGGTCCATGTGGAGTAGGAGGTTGAGGAGGCGATGGATGTGGTGGTGTAGGTGGAAGCGGCGGTGGATGAGGAGCAGGTATCCTACACTGCATTTTGGTTTTAAATTTATTTTTATTTTTTTAAATTAGGGTACACCCTGAAACATTGGGAAATATAACCTGTGATAACGTCCCCTGCTGTGCTAAACACACGTTCAAACAATACACTGGGTGCAGGGAAGGCCAGCACCTCAAAGGCGTAAAGGGAAAGCTCAGGCCATGTGCCCAATTTGGAGACCCAGAAGTTGCAGGGGGCAGAACCATCAGTCAGTTTGTGTAGGCGTGTGCACACATACTGCTCCACCATGGCACACGTCCCCGTGATGTTCGCGATCCAATCAACTTTCGATGTTCTTTTCTGCGCGTACCATGTTGATCACGGTTAGCGGCGAATCTGTGTTCCACGCCGGAGAGGGAGCGTGAGAAAGAGAGACCAAATCTAAGGGAGGTCAATGGATGATATTAAATGTAATTGAGCGGAAATGTGGGACAAAGTATTGAAGCATAAGCTTCCAAGTTAAGGAGGAGTCTCGCGGCAATTACCCACTCCCGACTCGGGAAGGTAGTGACGATAAATAACAAGGACTCTTAAGATGCCCTGTTATTTGAATGATTAATTAAAAATTACAGGGAATGTCACTGAGGTATTTTGGATTAGGAAACGTTAGACAGGAGAGGCCCTGCTGCCGCTTTCTTGACTCTAGATAACCTCTGCCTGATCGCACGTCCCTGTGACGTCCACCATCCATTTTGATATCTTCTCTATCAACTTTTGATGTTCTTTTCAGAGCCTACCATGTTGATCACGGTTATTGGCGAATCAGGGTTCCACGTCGGAGAGGGAGCCTGAGAAAGAGAGACCACATCCAAGGGAGGTTAATTGTTTCAAATTAAATATGAAAGAGTGGAAATGTGGGACAAACTATTGAAGCGCAAATGTGGGACAACTTTAAGCACTGAATGAAAGGAGGTTGCTCGCATCAATTAAAGAAGAATTTCTAAAATGTAATTCCCTGTCACCTATGCAGAGCAAGGGTTTCTATCCATCAAAATTTGTAAAATGTCACCTGACTATGTAACTGAAGATTTTTAGAACTTTATGTTCCTGTCACCTATGCAGAGGTGCCCCCAGGGCCGGACTGGGGATAAAAACCAGCCCTGGAAAAAGTTGCATACCAGCCCCACAGCGTTGCATCATTATTTACTTGTTTATAATAGGAGAAAGCATTCATTTTAAAACACGTGTGTAAACACGAATATAAACTTTGCACCACGATAGCTCTTTTGTAGAACCCCCATTGTTCATATTATCACAGTGTTTTCCCAACCAGGATGCCTCCAACTGTTGCAAAACTACAACTCTCAGCATGCTCAGACAGTGTTTTACCACGCCCTTTGACCCGCCCCTTTTTTGTTGGCCACCTATTTAATGATTGTTGCATGCAACATTTTACTTGACCAGCTATTTTAGATTTTCTACGGCAGTCCTGTTACAATCCCCCCTCCCCCAATGAGCCTTTCGACCAAATAATAAAAATATTTATAAAATCTCACCCATATGCTGCAAAAAAAATAAAAAAATCTGCAATGTAAAATCGATAATAAAGATCAACTACAAACATAAACATATTTCACATAAAAACGTACAATTACTTGGCTTGGCCCTTGGGGATCTCGGACGCCACTTCAACAATTGGCCGGGGGCTCGGCGGAGCTGATGTTGTGTTTTATCCTAATGAGAAAGATTTCATAATAATGATTTGGAGAAGGGGCAGAGGAATAGCAGAGAGAGGCCGGTGCTGCTACTAGGGGGTCAAACCATGGGGGAGTAATAGAACCCACCATAATGCCCCCCCAGTAGTAATAATTCTCCTTATAATGTGCAAAACATACCCCTTTGTAATGCCCCCAGTTGAGCTAATGTTCCTATAATGTGCCAATATAAAATACCCCTTCTCAGTGCCCCCGTAGATGACCCCATAGTGCTCCTCCCCCCCTTCCCCATAGTACCCACCATAATGTGTCCCAGTATAAAATGCCCCTATACAGAGCCCCCCATATAAAATACCCCTTCTTTTTAGCCTCAGTAGATGCCCCTATAGTGCCACCCAATAAAGACTGCCAGTAATAAGTGCCCCACTAGATGCCCCCAATCATGTGCCAGTAATAAGAGCCCCCCCACCATCATGTGCCAGTAGCCAGAGCCCCCCCACCATCATGTGCCAGTTGCCAGAGGGCCCCCCTATCATGTGCCAGTAACCCCGCTTATGTGCCACTAGCCCCCCTTATGTGCCAGTAGCCGCCCCTTATCATGTGCCAGTAACCCCCCTTATGTGCCAGTAGCCGCCCCTTATGTGCCAGTAGCCCCCCTTATGTGCCAGTAGCCGCCCCTTATGTGTCAGTTGCCCCCCTTATGTGCCAATAGCCCCCCTTATCATGTGCCAGTAGTCCCCCTTATGTGCCAGTAGCTACCCTTATGTGCCAGTAGCCCCCTTATCATGTGCCAGCCCAGTAGTCCTTCCTTATCATGTGCCAGCCCAGTAGCCCCCTTATCATGTGCCAGTAGCCCCATATCATGTGCCAGTAGCCCCCATATCATGTGCCAGTAGCCCCCATATCATGTGCCAGTAGCCCCCTTTATCATGTGCCAGTAGCCCCCCTTATCATGTGCCAGTAGTCCCCCTTATCATGTGCCAGTAGCCCCCCTTATGTGCCAATAGCCCCCTTATGTGCCAGTAGCCCTCCTTATCATGTGCCAGTAGCCCCCCCATCATGTGCCAGTAGCCCCCTTATCATGTGCCAGCCCAGTAGTCCCCCTTATAATGTGCCAGTATTGTACCTATATAAAAAAAAACAAAAAAACACTTATACTTACCTCCAGCGATGCAGACCTCTTTCGGCCTGTGTCCCTCGCTATACGGCTCAGGCGGCGTGATGACGTCATAGCGCCGCCTGCACCAGTCTCTGATAGGCTGCCAGCACTAGGCCGGCAGCCTATCAGAGGAACAGGAGGGGACACACCTCTCCCTCCCCTGCCGCAGCATAGACATCTGTATCACCGTCCTGAGGACGGCAATACAGATGACTATGGAGATGAGCGCTTCCACAATGGAAGCGCTCATCTCCTGCTGCTGTGCCCTGCTGCCGGCCGCCCCCACTTGTCACCAGGGCCGCGGCCTTGTGGAACTCAGGCCTGCCGGCCTAGCGGGAAATTTCCCGGTATCCCGGCAGGCCAGTCCAGCCCTGGGTGCCCCCGTGATGTCCACCATCCATTTGGATATCTTCTCTATCAACTTTCGATGTTCTTTTCTGAGCCTACCATGTTGATCACGGTTATCGGCAAATCAGGATCCCAGGCCAGAGAGGGAGTGTGAGAAAGAGAGACCTCATCCAAGGGAGGTTAATGGCTGCAATGGGATGAAGCGGAAATGTGGGACAAATTATTAAAGCAGAAAGATCGAAGGAAAGGGCCAATTAAAGGCGAATTTTAGAAATTTAAGTCCCTGTCACCAATGCAGAGTAGGGGTTTTTCATCACCAGAAATGGGTTAATGTCACCCACCAATGGAATAAAAATTTCTGTCCCTGTCACCTATGCAGAACATGGATTTAATCTCGTCAAAAATTGTAAAATGTCAACCCAAGAATGTAAAAGAAAAATTAGTGAAATGTATTAAGCTGTCATCTAGGTAGAGGAGGGGTATATCACACTCAAAAATTGGTGAATCTCACCCGAAAATGTAACAGACAAATTAGTGAAATGACATAAAATAAAATAAAATAGGTACAAATAAAGAAAAACTTGATTTATGAGGTGAAGGTCCATATAGAGTAGGAGTTTGAGGAGGCGGTGGACGTAGCGGTGTAGGTGGAAGCACCGGTGGAGGAGGACGATGTAGCCAACACTGGTTTTTGGTTTTAAATATATATATATTTTTAATTAGGGTATTTCAAAGGTTTAAAGTGAATTTTAAATGTCGCTTTTATTAGTACGATTAAAATACATAGGATTGGCAAACAAGGTTTTTTACTGATGTCCTGGCTCACAGCCGTTTTAATCGTACTATAAAAGCAACGTTTTAAATTCACTTTAAACCTGGGTCCAGTTAGGTTCAGAGCCTTTTTGTCTTTGATATAATTTTGTACTACTTGTTGATAGAATAAAATCCTCAATTTTGCCTTGTTAAGTTCTTGGATGAGAGAGGGCCTGTATTATCCTACACTGAACAAAAATATAAACGCAACACTTTCAGTTTTACTCCCATTTTGCATGAGCTGAACTCAAACATCTGAAACATTTTCTAAATACACAAAAGACCCATTACTCTCAAATATTGTTCACAAATCTGTCTAAATCTGTGTTAGTGAGCAGTTCTCATTTGCCGAGATAATTCATCCCACCTCACAGGTGTGGCATATCAAGGTGCTAATTAAACAGCATGAATATTGCACAGGTGTCCCTTAGACCACCCACAATAAAAGGCCACTCTGAAATGTGCACCGTTTTCCCTTACTGGGGGTGGTTCAGTATCTGGTGAGGCCACCATTTGTATCACGCAGTGCAACAAATTTCCGTCGTATAGAGTTGATCAGGTTGTTGATTTTGGCCTGTGAGATGTTTGTTCACTCCTCTTCAATAGCTGTGCGATGTTGCAAAATATTGGCAGGAACTGAAACACGCTGTCGTATACGCCGATCCAGAGCATCCAAAACATGCTCAATGGTATGCTGGCCATGCAAGAACTGGGATGTTTTCATCTTCCAGGATTTGTGTAGAGATCCTTGCCATATGGGGCCGTGCATTATCATGCTGCAGTATGAGGTGATGGCAGTGGATGAATGAGACAACAATGATCCTCAAGATCTCGTCACAGTATATCTGTGCATTCAAAATGACATCAATAAAATGCACCTGTGTTTATTGTCCATAACATACGCCTGCCCATACCATAACCTCACCGCCACCGTGGGCCACTCGATCCACAAGGTTGACGTCAGCAAACCGCTCACCCACACAAGCTGTCTGCCATCTGCCATGAACAGTGAAAACCGGGACTCATCCGTGAACAGAACGCCTCTCCAGCGTGCCAGACGCCATCAAATGTGAGAATTTTCCCACTCAAGTCGGTTACGACGACAAACTGCAGTCAGGTCCAGACCTTGATGAGGACGACGAGCATGCAGATGAGCTTCCCTGAGACGGTTTCTGACAGTTTGTGCCAAAATTCTTTGGTTATGCAAACCGATTGTTGCTGCAGCTGTCCGGGTGCCTGGTCTCAGACAATAATGGAGGTGAACATGCTGGATGTGGATGTCCTGGTCTGGTGTGGTTACGAGTGGTCTGCAGTTGTGAGGTCGGTTGGATGTACTGCCAAATTCTCTGAAACAACTTGGGAAGCGGCTTATGGTAGGGAAATGAACATTCATTGCACGGCAACAGCTCGGGTAGACATTCCTGCAGTCAGCATGCCAATTACACGCTCCCTCAAACGGCGCGACATCTGTGGCATTGTGCTGTGTGATCAAACTGCACATTTCAGAGTGGCCTTTTATTGTGGTCAATCTAAGGCACATCTGTGCAATATTCATGCTGTTTAATCAGCACCTTGATATGCCACACCTGTGAGGTGGGATTGATTATCTCGGCAAATGAGAAGATTTGAGAGTAATGGGTCTTAATTGTATGTAGAAAATGTTTCAGATCTTTGAGTTCAGGTCATGCAAAATGGGAGCAAAACCGAAAGTGTTGCGTTTATATTTTTGTACAGTGTATATTTACTCAGATAATACCTCCACCCAATTACACAGCGCCCAACTGCTGAACTACTTTTCCTGTTCCCAAAATAGAATCACTGAATTTTCCAGCAATCACCGCTAGAAGAAAATATTATTCACAGCTTCCATTGTTATCAATGGTATCTGTCTAAATTCCTATGTACTGAGCTCCGCCTAGTGATGGCTGAAGGCAGACAGTTTTATAATGTGCTCTGTGAAGGGAAGCTGGAGATTTATTAATGTATTTACGTCAGTTATTTGGTGTAAATTAATATACTAATAAACTCATTTTTGACTATGAGGCCTTATGAGATCTGCATACACCTCAAATTCCAAAGTTTACGGTGTAGGAGCAATGTTCTAGTTGGTGTGGATTCTATATCACACCCCTCAAAAAGTAAGTCTGGGGGTTGTGCAGCACGCCAGACCTGCAGGTTATAGCGACAGTGAGGTCACGGTATGGGCAATCGAGGGTTACTCACTTTTCTGAGGAGAACCCTGGGCAGGCATGGGGCAGTGAATGAAGAGGCAGACACTAGTTCCTCTGGGGCACACTCTGTAGATAGGGACCAGGCCTGATGTTGTGTGAGTTGCCCTGGATGTTGTAGGTGTTTTGAGGTAAGGTCCCTTTAAGATTCGTGACGCCAGTGCCTGTAACGGTGGCACACCGATTTATAGGAGTAGTAAATGAGTACACCGTTGGTAAACTAAACGTTACTTTACTTGGTGGAAAAACAGTCCAACTTTGTACACGTAGTTACAGTAAATGGTAATGCATTCCCTTGAACAATACTCCACAAGCAGGTTGACTTTCAATAGTGGCAGGTATTAATCATGCAAGAAACCTCTCATATGTATGTATACTAATGCCAGAAGTCTGACTAATAAAACTGGTGAACTGGAATTAGTGATGTGTGAGGAGGACTATGACATAGTGGGAATAACTGAGACATGGCTGGATGATAGCTATGACTGGGCAGTTAATGTACAAGGTTACAGTCTGTTCAGAAAGGATCGTCAAAACCGGAGAGGTGGAGGGGTCTGCCTTTATGTAAAATCTTGTCTAAAGCCCACACTCCGTGAAGATATAAGTGAGGGACATGAACATGTGGAGTCACTGTGGGTAGAGATACATGGAGCTAAAAACAACAATAAATTACTAATAGGAGTCTACTATAAACCACCTAATATACCAGAGTCCACAGAAAATCTACTACTAAACGAGATAGACAAGGCGGCAAATCATAATGAGGTGGTTATTATGGGGGACTTCAACTACCCAGATATAGACTGGGAAACTGAAACTTGTATATCTCATAAAGGAAACAGATTCTTGGCAATAACCAAAGACCATTATCTCTCCCAACTGGTTCAGGACCGGACTAGAGGGACGGCCATACTGGACTTAGTATTAACCAATAGACCTGACAGAACAAAAGACGTGCAGGTTGGGGGACACCTGGGAAATAGTGACCATAAAGTAATAACCTTCCAATTATCATTCAAAAGAGCGTTTCTACAGGGAGAAACAAAAATACCAAACTTCAAAAAAGCTAAATTTAGCCAACTAAGAGAGGCCATAGGCCTAACTAACTGGGACAAAGTCCTCAAAAATAAAAATACAGCCAAAAAATGGGATATCTTTAAAAACATCCTAAAATCTCATTGTGAGAGGTACATACCGTATGGGAATAAAAGTTTAAGAAACAAAAAGAAACCAATGTGGATAAACAGAACTGTAAAGAAAGCAATAAATGACAAAAAGAAAGCATATAAAACCCTAAAACAGGAGGGTAGCACGGAAGCACTGAAAAACTATAAGGAAAAAAACAGAACATGTAAAAAACAAATAAAAGCGGCCAAACTAGAGACCGAGAGATTAATTGCCAAACAGAGTAAAACTAACCCTAAAATGTTCTTCAATTATATAAATGTTAAAAAGTATAAATCTGAAGGTGTCGGCCCTTTAAAGAGTAATGAGGGGGGAGTCGCAGAGAGCGACGAGGAGAAAGCAAAGCTGTTAAATATTTTTTTCTCCAATGTATTCACTGAGGAAAATAAACTGTCAGATGAAATGCTGAATGCTGAAATAAATTCGCCATTAAAAGTGTCCTGTCTGACCCAGGAAGAAGTACAACAGCGACTTAAAAAAATCAAAATAGACAAATCGCCAGGACCGGATGGCATACACCCCCGTATCCTAAGGGAATTAAGTAATGTCATAGCCAGACCCTTATTTCTGATATTTGCGGACTCTGTACTAACAGGGAATGTCCCACAGGATTGGCGCATGGCAAATGTGGTGCCAATATTCAAAAAGGGTCCAAAAACAGAGCCTGGAAACTATAGGCCGGTAAGTTTAACATCTGTTGTGGGTAAACTGTTTGAAGGTTTTCTGAGAGATGCTATGTTAGAGCATCTTATGGGAAATAAGCAAATAACGCCATATCAGCATGGCTTCGTGAGGGATCGGTCATGTCAAACTAATTTAATCAGTTTCTATGAGGAGGTAAGTACTAGACTTGACAGCGGCAAATCAATGGATGTCGTATATCTGGACTTCTCCAAAGCATTTGACACTGTACCTCATAAAAGGTTAGTATATAAAATGAGAATGCTCGGACTCGGAGAAAACGTCTGTAAGTGGGTAAGTAACTGGCTCAATGATAGAAAACAGAGGGTGGTTATTAACGGTACATACTCAGATTGGGTCACTGTCACTAGTGGAGTACCTCAGGGGTCAGTATTGGGCCCTATTCTCTTCAATATATTTATTAATGATCTTGTAGAAGGCTTGCATAGTAAAATATCAATTTTCGCAGATGACACTAAACTGTGTAAAGTAATTTACACTGAAGAGGACAGTATACTACTACAGAGGGATTTGGATAGATTGGAGGCTTGGGCAGATAAGTGGCAGATGAGGTTTAACACTGAGAAATGTAAAGTTATGCACATGGGAAGGAATAATGCAAGTCACCCGTACATACTAAATGGTAAAACACTCGGTAACACTGACATGGAAAAGGATCTAGGAATTTTAATAAACAGCAAACTAAGCTGCAAAAAACAGTGTCAGGCAGCGGCTGCCAAGGCCAATAAGATAATGGGTTGCATCAAAAGGGGCATAGATGCCCGTGATGAGAACATATTCCTACTACTTTACAAATCACTGGTCAGACCACACATGGAGTACTGTGTACAGTTCTGGGCTCCTGTAAACAAGGCAGACATAGCAGAGCTGGAGAGGGTCCAGAGGAGGGCAACTAAAGTAATAACTGGAATGGGGCAACTACAGTACCCTGAAAGATTATCAAAATTAGGGTTATTCACGTTAGAAAAAAGACGACTGAGGGGAGATCTAATTACTATGTATAAATATATCAGGGGGCAGTACAGAGATCTATCCCATCATCTATTTATCCCCAGGACTGTGACTGTGACGAGGGGACATCCTCTGCGTTTGGAGGAAAGAAGGTTTGTACACAAACATAGAAAAGGGTTCTTTACGGTAAGAGCAGTGAGACTATGGAACTCTCTGCCTGAGGAGGTGGTGATGGTGAGTACAATAAAGGAATTCAAGAGGGGCCTGGATGTATTTCTGGAGTGTAATAATATTACAGGCTATAGCTACTAGAGAGGGGTCGTTGATCCAGGGAGTTATTCTGATTGCCTGATTGGAGTCGGGAAGGAATTTTTTATTCCCCTAAAGTGAGGAAAATTGGCTTCTACCTCACAGGGTTTTTTTTGCCTTCCTCTGGATCAACTTGTAGGATGACAGGCCGAACTGGATGGACAAATGTCTTTTTTCGGCCTTATGTACTATGTTACTATGTTACTATGTTACTTGGAGGGTAAACAGTTAATGCTTTGCAGTGCAATGCTGCTCTATCCCCTTCAGCTATTCTAGCTGGCTGGATCCCAAGGCCCGGATGCCTAATTGCTGGCTTAAATCCTTGGTATATGAATCCTTCCTCCAGTATTGGCGCTTGCTCTTTACTTTATAGTACCTCTGCCCATCAGGTTACTTATCTGACCTTGCTGTGTTGTCTTTACTTGGTAGGGAAGCTGCAGGTTTCTCCCAGGAGGTACATTCCTACTACTGGGGTAATCTTCTGAGCTAACTGAGGCTCACTTGATCTACAGGCAGGCTAGGGTTCCTCACTAGCCTCCTGGTCATAGCTAGCAGCCAGGGCTATCAAGCTGCATGTCAGGAGGAGGCCCTCAGCATATCTCTGGCTGGTGCCTTCTCACTTCTGTCTCCACAGACTCCTGACTATGAACTAACTCCTCCCTGTCTGGGCCTGGACATTTATACTAGGGGCTCCCTATCTCCCTCTAGTGTCTAGGATGTCGAATTACACCCAACTAGGCCTGCTAAGCATTAACACAGGGGAAACTTTGCATGTAAAAACGCATAGAAAAATACATTAAATGCATAGTTAAATATAATATTTCTGTCCCTTGTGAGTAGGAGTAACACGTCACCCAATTGACCCTTCAGGGGCGGACTGAGCGGTCGGGCACTTCGGACGTGGTCCGAGGGCCCGGCCGGGAAGGGGGCCCGGTGGCCGCTGCCCAGTGCAGAAAATTATTTCACCCGTCCGATGTTTCTTAGGCTCAGAGACATCGGGCAGGTCCTGGTGAAATAATTTTCTGTACGCATACCACGCAACATACATCAGGCAGGCTATGGGGCCCAGCCGTCGGAGCTACTTACGTCATGTCACGTAAGTTACGTGGGAAAAGGGGCCTGGTGGCCGGAGCTACACATTGGGAGGGGCCCGGCCATGGCGTCCTGTGCGGCGCGGAGGTGCGCCATCGTCGTCGCGTACTGACGTCGACGTGCAATGCCTCCAGAGGCCGCTTTGAGGCCGGATTTTTTTTCAGCTGCGCCTGCACTGAAAACTGTGCGGAGTGCGGATGGATCATCTAAGTGAAAGGCAAGAAACTTGGCTTGTACTTGGGCCGATCGGCCACACATTTGAGCCAGCCCCAGGCCCAGTGCCAGATAAAAGAAAAAGGAAAAAATAGGTAACCACAGGCGCCAGTCTATCTATAAGAAATATTATCCGTATTCAGTCTATTAGGTCTGCCTGTATGGACTACTCAATGTTTTTATACATATATCAGTATTTAGACATGTAATATAGTATATAAACGGGCTTCAGTGGTTAGACACAAGGACCAATATACCTGTAGACACCATGACCATAGAAGCGTGTAGAGGTCAGTGAGGTCCGCCTTACGTCTTTGGGGTGCCGGTGACCAACAGATGGCCCACAGTAGAATCTTTGGAAGAAACAGCAGAGGGACTGCTGTTTCTTCCAAAGATTCTACAAGCGACCAAGGCGAGGGAGGAAGTTTTGTGGGTGTCTTGAGCTTTATCCCACAAAACTTTTCCCTGGTGAAGTGAGTAGTGTTCCTTTTTAAGTTTCTTTTAATTACCTTGTCTACTTTGGGCCAACTGTTGGTCACCGGAACCCCAAAACGTAAGTGGGACCACATTGACCTCTACATGCTTCTATGGTCATGGTGTCTACAGGTACATATTGGTCCTTGTGTCTAACCACTGAAGCACGTTTTTATATTATATTACATGTCTATATACTGATATACGTATAAAAACATTGAGTAGTCCAGACGGTCAGACCTATAAGCCTGAATACGGATAATTTTTTTTATAGATAGACTGGCGCCGCCAGTGTGGTTACCTATTTTTGCCTTTTTCTTTTATGTGACTATCACCTATCTATCAGCCTCTCTAGACTTCCATTGCTTTATTATAGCTGTCCAACCTATCACTCTGAACAATCTTTAAAATATCCACCCTTTGGTGCCCTGCCTGTTACTCTCTGACCTCCCCTGAATTTTGTTCAGGGAAGTCTTGGATTAACCCTCTATCTTTTTTCTTTTCACAGGCCCAGAGCCAGTCACCCCCAGGTCCAGAGCCAGCCAGGCACAGAGCCAGCCAGTCCCAGAGAGCCAGGCACCCCGAGGTCTAGAGCCAGCCAGTCCCAGAGAGCCAGCCACCCCCAGGTCCAGAGCCAGCCAGGCACAGAGCCAGCCAGTCCCAGAGAGCCAGCCACCCCCAGGCCCACAGCCATCCAGCCACAGGCCTACAGCCAGCAAGCCCACAGTCTGCCAACCAGCAAGCCATAGCCAGTGAGCCCACAGCCATCCAGCCAGAAAGCCCACAGCCTGCAAATCAGCAAGCCACAGCCTGCCAGCGGTAGCCAGCAAGCCACAGACTGCCAGCCACCAACCGTAATTAAGGTAGGAGCCAACTTGGCCTAGGTATCAGAGAGCTATGTTGTGTTGTTATATTGTGAATAGGAACCATAGTGTTGGAGAGACCCCCCTCCAGGACCCATTAGACTCCATTGTAGTCTCTAATGTGACCTGGAGGGGACTCTTTCTAACACAGTTTTTAAAGGACACTGAGATGTCCTCTGCCAGAAAGACCGCCCTCAATGGCCCATTAGAAAGATTTCCCTCCATTGTCGTCTCTAATGGGGCCTGGAGGGGATTCTTTCTAACACACTCTCTAATGGACACTTAGATGGCCTTTGTTAGAAAGACCCCCCTCCAAGCCTATTAGACTGACTCCATTGTAGTCTCTAATGGGGCCTGGAGGGAATTCATTCTAACACACTCTCTACTGGACACTTAGAGGGACTCTGTTAGAAATACCCCTCTTCAGGCTGGAGGCGGAACATGGGTGTGGCTGGAGGCAGAACATGGGTGTGGCTGGAGGCGGAACATGGGTGGGGCCTGGAAGGGGGCCCTCGATTTATTTTGCCCAGGGGCCCTGAGGGTTCTCAGTCCGCCCATGACCCTTGTGTAGTGCCCACGCCTACCTAGTGGGACACTACAGTTGCACAAGTGTAACCCGTTGTCTAGTGTGTTCCAAGTCATATGAAACATTGGAGCATGGCAGGCCCCCATGTAGTAAGGAAGCCCTGCATGCACTTCTCTGTGATGGTTAAATATTGACATATAGGGTAGCTTCCATACAGCTGGAGGCACTAGAGGCTCAGCCTTGCTTTCTTTTTGGAAAGAGAGCTAATGTGCATACCCTTTTTCCCAGGGGAGCACTGCATGGCCGATAAGACTTTCTACACCTACTAGGTGCTCTACATAAGAAGAAATATTACCCCCCTGGATCCTGACAAAGGCCACTCAAACAGTTAAGCCCGTTTTCTCTGCTTTGCACTGATGAGGGGCTATCGCTAGGGTTGAGCGAACCCGAACTTTAGAATTTTTGAACCCCGGACCCGAACCCGAACTTTTCAATAAAAGTTTGGGTTCGGTGTTCGGTGATTTCTTAGCGCTTTTTGAAAGGCTGCAGAGCAGCCAATCAACAAGCGTTTAACTGTGTGGCATGGCTGTGATTGGCCAGTGCAGCATGTGACCCAGCCTCTATATAAGCTGGAGTCACGTAGCGCCGCACGTCACTCTGCTGTGCTTAGTGTAGGGAGAGGATGCTGCTGCTGTGGGGGAGAGAATAGGACAGAATCTGTGATCAGAACTCCAATTGAACTCAGCGATCTACATATATTTAGTTGTGTGGGTGCAGTGCACAATCTTTTTACCCTGCCCTGAGCCCAGTGACAGAGAAAAATAACTTTTATCCGTCTGTTAGTTAGGTGGGTGGCTGTGGCCATTTTATGCAAGCTCAGTACACCAGCACTGCAAACTTAAAATACTGCAATAATAATCTTTTTTTTTTTAAAAAACACCCTTTTTTGACAATATCCTATATCTGGTGCCTTTGCAGGATTGGTCAGTGTGCAATTTAAGCTAGAAATACAGCTATAATTTTCTGGGTTTTTATAAACACCCTTTTTGTGCAAAATACACAATTTTACAGCCCTTGCTGCATCTGCACATGTGAATCTCAAGCGTTATATACTGCTGTCATATTCTGTTAATAAAAAAAAAAACACCCAATTTTGGCAAAAAACTTAATTTTGCAGCCCTTTGAAATACTTCACAAATTTTCTGGCTTTGAAAAAACACCCATTTTTGGCAACAACAAGAGTTGAGCGGACACCTGGATGTTGGGGTTCGATGGGTTCAGCCGAACTTCACCAAAAAGTTTGAGTTCGGGACCCGAACTTTGAAGTCAATAGGGACCCGAAATTTTGAGCACTAAAATGGCTGTAAAAATTGTCATGGAAAGGGCTAGAGGGCTGCAAATGGCATCAAAATGTGGTTAAGAGCGTGGCAAGTGCTCTGCAAACAAAAGTGGATAGGGAAATGACTTTAAATAACATAAAATACGTAAAAATAAAAAATATTAATCTTGATCTAGGAGGACGAGGTCCATGTGGAGTAGGAGGTTGAGGAGGCGGTGGATGTGGTGGTGTAGGTGGAAGCGGCGGTGGAGGAGGAGGAGGAGGTATCCTACACTGCTTTTTGGTTTTAAATTTATTTTTATTTTTTTAAATTAGGGTACACCCTGAAACATTGGGAAATATAACCTCTGATAACGCCCCCTGCTGTGCTAAACACACGTTCAAACAATACACTGGCTGTAGGGCGGGCCAGCACCTCAAAGGCGTAAAGGGCAAGCTCAGGCCATGTGCCCAATTTGGAGACCCAGAAGTTGCAGGGGGCAGAACCATCAGTCAGTTTGTGTAGGCGTGTGCACACATACTGCTCCACCATGTCGCACGTCCCCGAGATGTTCGCGATCCAATTGGATATCTGCTCTATCAACTTTCGATGTTCTTTTCTGAGCCTACCATGTTGATCACGGTTATTGGCGAATCAGGGTTCCACGTCGGAGAGGGAGCCTGAGAAAGAGAGACCACATCCAAGGGAGGTTAATTGTTTCAAATTAAATATGAAAGAGTGGAAATGTGGGACAAACTATTGAAGCGCAAATGTGGGACAACTTTAAGCACTGAATGAAAGGAGGTTGCTCGCATCAATTAAAGAAGAATTTCTAAAATTTCATTCCCTGTCACCTATGCAGAGCAAGGGTTTCTATCCATCAAAATTTGTAAAATGTCACCTGACTATGTAACTGAAGATTTTTAGAACTTTATGTTCCTGTCACCTATGCAGAGGTGCCCCCAGGGCCGGACTGGGGATAAAAACCAGCCCTGGAAAAAGTTGCATACCAGCCCCACAGCGTTGCATCATTATTTACTTGTTTATAATAGGAGAAAGCATTCATTTTAAAACACGTGTGTAAACACGAATATGAACTTTGCACCACGATAGCTCTTTTGTAGAACCCCCATTGTTCATATTATCACAGTGTTTTCCCAACCAGGATGCCTCCAACTGTTGCAAAACTACAACTCTCAGCATGCTCAGACAGTGTTTTACCACGCCCTTTGACCCGCCCCTTTTTTGTTGGCCACCTATTTAATGATTGTTGCATGCAACATTTTACTTGACCAGCTATTTTAGATATTCTACGGCAGTCCTGTTACAATCCCCCCTCCCCCCCAATGAGCCTTTCGACCAAATAATAAAAATATTTATAAAATCTCACCCATATGCTGCAAAATAAATTAAAAATCTGCAATGTAAAATCGATAATAAAGATCAACTACAAACATAAACATATTTCACATAAAAACTTACAATTCCTTGGCTTGGCCCATGGGGATCTCGGACGCCACTTCAACACTTGGCCGGGGGCTCGGCGGAGCTGATGTTGTGTTTTATCCTAATGAGAAAGATTTCATAATAGTGATTTGGCGAAGGGGCAGAGGGATAGCAGCGAGAGGCCGGTGCTGCTACTAGGGGGTCATACCATGGGGGAGTAATAGAACCCACCATAATGCCCCCCCAATAGTAATAATTCTCCTTATAATGTGCAAAACATACCCCTTTGTAATGCCCCCGGAATTACGGACGGTATGTTGTCCTTGTAACGGGGATCCAGCAGGGTGGCCACCCAGTAATCAGCACAAGTTAGAATGTGGGCAACTCGGCGGTCATTGTGGAGGCACTGCAGCATGTAACCGCTCATGTGTGCCAGGCTGCCCAGAGGCAACAAAAAGCTGTCCTCTCTGGGAGGTGTATCGTCTGTGTCCTCTGTATCCCCCAGCCACGCACCAGTGATGGCCATGAGCTTGTCTGGGTGCCACCTTGCTGTGAACCAGGTTCCTCCTCAGTGGCGTACACACAATCCATGGGGCCCCGGCGCAAAACTGATTCATGGGGCCCCCTCCCCGTATACCCCACCAACCCACCGCCGCCCCCCCCCCCCAACCACCTTCCACCCCCCCACTACCTCCCCTACCATTCACCCAACATACCTCCCAACAGTACCGCTTTGTGCGGGACAGGCCGATTTTGGATGGCAATCCTGCTGTACTGCCATCTGTGGAGGACACTGTTATGGGATATCTGTGGATGACACACTTATGGGGGATCTGTGGATGACACACTTATGGGGGATCTGTGGAGGACACTGTTATGGGATATCTGTGGATGACACACTTATGGGGGATCTGTGGATGACACACTTATGGGGGATCTGTGGATGACACACTTATGGGGGATCTGTGGATGACACACTTATGGGGGATCCGTGGATGACACACTTATGGGGGATCTGTGGATGACACACTTATGGGGGATCTGTGGATGACACACTTATGGGGGATCTGTGGATGACACACTTATGAGGGATCTGTGGATATCATACTTATGGGGGATCTGTGGATGACACACTTACGGGGGATCTGTGGATATCATACTTATGGGGGATCTGTGGAGGACGCTGTTATGGGGGGGATCTGTGGAGGACGCTGTTATGGGGGGGATCTGTGGAGGACGCTGTTATGGGGGGGATCTGTGGAGGGCACATGCAGACCACATGTGGTTGTAGTAGTTGCATGACATAAAATCTCCAAGCAGGCCAGGTATTATTCATACAGACATTCATTTCAATCGATTGCCAAAAAAGCGGACGGCACACTGTGTGTTGTCTGCATCTGTTTGTATGTTCGGTCTGACCGCAAAAAAAATTGAACATGTCCTATTCTTGTCCGTTTTGCAAACATGGATAGGACATTTCTATAGCAGTTTAAAGGGGTTTTCCCAAGTGTTTTCTCTTTTACTAATGACCTATTGTCTAGATAGGTCAGCAGTATTTGACCGGTGGGGGTCCGACACCTCACAGTAGCAGGGATCTCAAGTCTCCCGGAGGTTCAGGGAGTCTCCCGCTATTAGATAGCGGCTCCCTGACACCCGCATGTGAGACAATGTAACCTGGAAAGGTTTACTGATAGCAGAGCAGAGAGATAAGAGAAGTGACAGGACAGAGTTTAGATTACAGGTTGAATTAACCCTTTAGGGTCAAATTGGCTTCTCAAGAAGATATATATATTAAAGGCATCCCTTCTGTCTAATTCAGTAGCTCTAGAACTATTGAGAGAGATGTATTTTTTTTTAATACATTTAACCCTTCATTTTAATTATATTATTTACCCCAGTGTTAAATTCACACCCTCCTGGATGCTTGTTTTTTTCCTACAGTGGGGTAGATAATTACACACCTGGTTTTAAAGAATAAACTTCCTGACTCAGACCAAGAGCCGACTCAGCGACTCAGCGAGTGAATCCAAGCATCCGCGCATGCGCATTGCGCAACCTAAGCTTCTGTTCACTTGCTTCTTGTCGGCTCAGCGAATGAACCTAATCCAGCCTAGGGTGAGTAAATTACAAGGTGTGACATAACGCACAGGACTACTTTCCATAGATAATGGAAGCACTGGCCTGTGGATGAAGTAGCACTGTGCACACTACAGCCATTGGGGGAGATTTATCAAAACTGGTGTAGAAGAAAAGTGGCTTAGTTACCCATAGCAACCAGTCAGATTCCACCTTTCATGTTTCAGAGCTCCTTTGGGAAATGAAAGGTGGAATTTGATTGGTTGCTATGGGAAACTAAGCCAGCTTTCCTATACACCAGTTTTAATAAATACCTCATTGTCTGTTATCAGCTGCCACTTATCCCAGATACCAAGAAGTGAATAAGCCTCCCCTGCCTCCCATTACTGGAAGGACACAATCAGGAATCCTTCAGTGTCTGCAGGGCACCCTCTCCTCCCCTGACCACAGCAGTTGCAGGCTGTGCAGAGTATTGCACCTCACACTATCCCATGTCCTGCAGACCAGTCAGCTGCTACACTGTGCCTGTTATGGGTATTATACAGGCTTGCTGGTGCCTACCTAGTGTAAATCTAGTACTCCACAGTTCATTATGGGATGTAGTTGCCAGGCTTCAGGTTTCAGCAGGAGGCAGATCACAAGAACTTCTGCCGGCAGGTGAAGACAGGGGACGGAGCCAGTGCTCTAGGGACAGCAGACAGTGCCACAGGCTCCATATGACCAGTCCAGGCCTGGTATGGGGTAACTGGGAGCAGTGGGGATAATGCCAAGGAGGTAGGGGGAGCCTAGACCGGAGGCCAGCCAGAAGAGAGCACAAAGGGAAGCTGAGACTCTGAGGAGCGTCCAGGTCACGTCTCCTATGTCAGGCCTGCTCTTCTATTCCTGTCTGAAACAGACAGGAATAGAAGAGCTTTGAGTCATCTCACAGGGTTCGCCCTATGGTTACAGCGGCCCTGGGAAGAAGCGTAGCAATTACTCGAGTCTCTCCTCACTCTCCTCTCCCTCGCTCATTTTGGACTGCTGTTGTAATGTGTCAGTGGGGAGGGAGGGAGGAGGCGGGGACACTGGCGGCGGGGCCGGTGCAGTGACTCTACTCCAATACACCGGCCCCGCACACAGCTGTAAAGTATATTCATAAAGCTTAATCTTTGTAAAAAAAAAAAATGCTGTACTGACTTACTAGGGAGGCATGCAGACTCGCCGCCGGCAGCTTGAGCTTAACGTCTCTCCCTCCGTCATGTGACTCCTGCCCCGCCTACCTGCTTCATTCATAAAGTGGGAGGAGCAAGCAGACGGGGCAGGAGGCGCATGGCGGAGATGTTTCTGACACTGACTGCTGGCATTTTGCTTGAGCGGCGTGATGGCTGAGCGAGGATTATAAAGTTGTGAGCGGGGCCACATAATAATTGCTGCGCGGCCGCCCACCCGCACACAGCTTGAAGGGAACACTGACTGCAGGGGCCAGGGGGGTCCACAGGCGGCCGGGCCCCCTGGAGTGCCGGGCCCGGTCGCAACTGCGACCCCTGCATGTACGCCACTGTTCCTCCTCCTCCATCTCCTGCTCCTCATCCTCCACCTCGTCATCCTCCAGAACTGTGCCCTGGCTGGACAGTTGTGTACCTGGCGTTTGTGGGTGCAGGAACCCACCCTCGGAGCCACTTGTGAATGACTGGCCGGAAACCCTACGAAATGATTCCTCTTCCTCCTCCTCCTCCTCCTGTGCCACATGCTCTTCCATCATCGCCAGCAGCGTTTTTTCAAGGAGGCATAGAAGTGGGATAGTAATGCTGAGAATGGCGTTATCGCCACTGGCCATGTTGGTAGAGTACTCGAAACAGCGCAACAAGGAACACAGGTCTCGCATGGAGGCCCAGTCATTGGTGGTAAAGTGGTGCTGTTCCGCAGAGCGACTCATCCGTGCGTGCTGCAGCTGAAACTCCACTATCGCCTGCTGCTGCTCGCACAGTCTCTCCAGCATGTGCCAGGTGGAGTTCCACGTCGCATATGAGGCGGTGAGCGGGATGGCCGAAGTTACGCTGCAGCGCTGACAGTCAAGCAGCAGCAGGGTGAGAACGCCGAAAGCGCGCACAGACGGCCCACACATTATGCAGCAGCTCTGACATGTCGGGGTAATTTTTAAGGAATCTCTGCACCACCAAAATCAGCACATGCACCAGGAAAGGGATGTGCGTCAAACCGGCTAGTCCCAGAGCTGCTACGAGATTTCGCCCATTATCGCACACCACCAGGCTGGGCTTGAGGCTCACTAGCACCAACCACTCATCGGTCTGTTGTTAAAGGCCCGTCCACAGCTCCTGCGCGGTGTGGGGTTTGTCCCCCAAACAGATAAGTTTTAAAACTGCCTGCTGTCGTTTACCCCTGGCTGTGCTGAAGTTGGTGGTGAAGGAGTTACGCTGACCGGATGAGGAGGCGGTAGAGGATGAGGAAGCGGAGTAGGAAGAGGAAGCAACAGGAGGCAAACTGAAGCGCCCTGCAATCCTCGGTGGTGGAAGGACATGCGGCAAACTGCTATCCGCCTCAGGCCCAGCCGCCACTACATTTACCCAGTGTGCTGTTATGGAGATATAATGTCCCTGACTGTGCTTACTGGTCCACGTATCCGTAGTGAGGTGCACCTTGCCACAGATGGCGTTGCGCAGTGCACACCTGATTTTGTCCCCCACTTGGTTGTGCAGGGAAAGGATGGCTCGCCTGGAAAAGTAGTGGCGGCTGGGTATGACGTACTGTGGGACAGCCACCGCCATAAGGCCATTAAAACTCTCCGTCTCCACCAAATAAAATGACAGCATTTCAAAGGCCAGTAATTTTGAAATGCTGGCATTCAGGGCCAGGGATCGCGGGTGGGTAGGGGGGTACATTCTCTTCCGCTCCAGTGTTTGGGAGATGGAGAACTGAATGTTTCTGTGGGACATTGTGGAGATGCTTGGTGACCCAGATGGTGGTGTTGTTGGCAGATCCTCTGTTTGCGGGTTGGCAGGTGGCACTGTCATTCCATAGGTGGATGAAGAGGCCGAGACTGCAGCAGAAGAGGAAGCAGGAGGAGCCAGAGACCTTTCTTGGTTCTTGAGGTGTCTACTCCACTGCAGCTCGTGCTTTGCACTTAGATGCCTGGTCATGCAGGTTGTGCTCAGGTTGAGAACGTTTATGCCTCGCTTCAGGCTCTGATTGCACAGCATGCAAACCACTCGTGTCTTGTCGTCAGCACTTTGTCTGAAGAACTGCCACACCAGGGAACTCCTTTGAGCTGGCTTTGGTGTGCTCGGTCCTACACGTACAGATCCAGACAAGGCCATAATTAAAGATTTTTGCCCAAACTGGTTGTTTTATTAATAGCAGAATAGAACCACAGTATGTAAGGGGTGTATCTCACACTTACAGATCCAGACTAGGCCGTAATTAAAGTTTTTTGCCCAAAATTCGTGTTTTTCTAATAGCAGAATAGAACCACAGTATCAAAAGTGTGTATCTCACACGTACAGATCCAGACTAGGCTGTAATAAAACATTTTTGCACAAAATTTGTGTTTTTCTAATAGCAGAATAGAACCACAGTATCTAAAGTGTGTATCCCACATGTACAGATTCAGACTAGGCCGTAATTAAAGATTTTTGCACAAAATTAGTGTTTTTCTAATAGCAGGAGAGAACGACAGTATTTACATACTGTCGTTCTCTCCTGCTATTAGTCTGACACGTATAGATCCAGACTAGGCCGCAATTAAATGGGTTGTCCAAGTTATATTTATTTATGACCTATCCTCAGGATAGGTCATCAATATCTGATCGGCTGTGGTCCGATCCCCGTCAACCCCCCCGATCAGCTGTTTGAAGAGGAGGCGCGCGCTGAGCCAGCGCTGCATCCTCTTCACTGTTTTCCTTCTCGCCTTTGCATCTGCAGTGGTGAGCAGGTGTAATTACACCCAAGCCGTCCCATTAAAATGAAGTGTTTTTCTAAGAGAAGAGAGAAGAGAACGACAGTATGTAAAGGGTGTATCTCACACGTACCGATCTAAACTAGGCCGTAATTAAAGATTTTTGCCCAAATTGGTTGTTTTATTAATAGCAGAATAGAACCACAGTATCTAAAGGGTGTATCTCACACGTACAGATGTAGACTAGGCCGCAATTAAAGGTTATTGCCCAAAATGGGTGTTTTATTAATAGCAAAATAGAACCACAGTATGTAAAGGGTGTATCTCACACGTACAGATGTAGACTAGGCCGCAATTAAAGATTTTTGTCCAAAATGGGTGTTTTTGACACAGGCTGCAAAATTATTATTTTTGCCCAAAATGAGTGTTTTTTTAATAACAGAATATGACAGCAGTATATAATGCTTGCATTTCACACGTGCAGATGCAGCAAAGGCTGTAAAATGGTGTATTTTGCAAAAAAGGGTGTTTTTTTAAAACCCAGAATATTATAGCTGTATTTATAGCTTAAATTGCACACTGACTATTGCGGCAGAGGCCCAAAATGAAGGTTATTGCCAAAAATGGCTGTTTTTTTTAAAGCCTGAAAATTATTGAACTATTTCAAGCTTGTTTTTAACAATCACAGATGCAGCAAAGGCTGCAATATTAAGTATTTTTTCAAAACAGGGTGTTTTTTTACTAACAGAATATGAAAGCTGTATATAACGCTTGAATTTCACACGTGCAGATGCAGCAAGGGCAGGAAATTTGTGCATTTTGCCAAAAAAAGGGTGTTTTTAAAAACCCAGAAAATTATAGCTGTATTTCTAGCTTAAATTGCACACTAACTAATCGTGCAAAGGCACCAGATGTAGGATATTGCCAAGAAAGGGTGTTTTAAAAAAAAATAAAAGATTATTATTGCAGTATTTCAAGCTTAGATTTGAATGTCACAAAAGCACAGATGCAGTGCTGGCGTACTGAGCTTGCATAAAATGGCCGCCGCCGCCCACCTAACTAACAGACTGATAAAAGTTATTTTTCTCTGTCACTGGGCTCAGGGCAGGGTAACAAGATTGTGCACTGCACCCACACAACTAAATCTATGTAGATCGCTGAGTACAATTGGAGTTCTGATCACAGATTCTGTCCTATTCTCTCCCTCACAGCAGCAGCATCCTCTCCCTACACTAAGCACAGCAGAGTGACGTGCGGCGCTATATGACTCCAGCTTATATAGAGGCTGGGTCACATGCTGCACTGGCCAATCACAGCCATGCCATTAGTAGGCATGGCTGTGATGGCTTCTAAGGTCACACAGTTAAACGCTTGTTGATTGGCTGCTCTGCAGCTTTTCAAAAACCGCTAAGAAATCGCCGAACACCGAACCTAAACCCGAAATTTTAATGAAATGTTCGGGTCGGGGTCCGGGATCCAAAAATCCTAAAGTTCGGTATGAACCCGAACTATACAGTTTGGGTTCGCTCAACCCTAGCAATAACCTTAATTTTGGGCCTCTGCTGCATTAGTCAGTGTGCAATTTAATCTAGAAATACAGCTATAATTTTCTTGATTTTAAAAAACACCCTTTTTGTGCAAAATACACAGTTTTACAGCCCTCGCTGCATCTGCACGTGTGAAATTCAAGCGTTATATAATGCTGTCATATTATGTTATTTTTAAAAAAAACACCCATTTTGGACAAAAATAATAATTTTGCAGCCTTTGTTGCATATGATATTGTGAGATACACCCTTTAGATACTTTGGTTCTATTATGCTATTATAAAAACACTAATTTTGTGCAAAAATCTTTAATTACAGCCTAGTCTGGATCTGTACGTGTGGGATACACCCTTTACATACTCTATTCTGCTATTAGAAAAACACGAATTTTGTGCAAAAAATCTTTAATTACGGCCTAGTCTGGATCTGTACGTGTGAGATACACACTTTAGATACTGTGGTTCTATTGTGCTATTAGAAAAACACTAATTTCGGGTAAAAATCTTTAATTATGGCCTAGTCTGAATCTGTACGTGAGGAATACACACTTTACAGGGAGTGCAGAATTATTAGGCAAGTTGTATTTTTGAGGATTAATTTTATTATTGAACAACAACCATGTTCTCAATGAACCCAAAAAACTCAATAATATCAAAGCTGAATATTTTTGGAAGTAGTTTTTAGTTTGTTTTTAGTTTTAGCTATTTTAGGGGGATATCTGTGTGTGCAGGTGACTATTACTGTGCATAATTATTAGGCAACTTAACAAAAAACAAATATATACCCATTTCAATTATTTATTTTTACCAGTGAAACCAATATAACATCTCAACATTCACAAATATACATTTCTGACATTCAAAAACAAAACAAAAACAAATCAGTGACCAATATAGCCACCTTTCTTTGCAAGGACACTCAAAAGCCTGCCATCCATGGATTCTGTCAGTGTTTTGATCTGTTCACCATCAACATTGCGTGCAGCAGCAACCACAGCCTCCCAGACACTGTTCAGAGAGGTGTACTGTTTTCCCTCCTTGTAAATCTCACATTTGATGATGGACCACAGGTTCTCAATGGGGTTCAGATCAGGTGAACAAGGAGGCCATGTCATTAGATTTTCTTCTTTTATACCCTTTCTTGCCAGCCACGCTGTGGAGTACTTGGACGCGTGTGATGGAGCATTGTCCTGCATGAAAATCATGTTTTTCTTGAAGGATGCAGACTTCTTCCTGTACCACTGCTTGAAGAAGGTGTCTTCCAGAAACTGGCAGTAGGACTGGGAGTTGAGCTTGACTCCATCCTCAACCCGAAAAGGCCCCACAAGCTCATCTTTGATGATACCAGCCCAAACCAGTACTCCACCTCCACCTTGCTGGCGTCTGAGTCGGACTGGAGCTCTCTGCCCTTTACCAATCCAGCCACGGGCCCATCCATCTGGCCCATCAAGACTCACTCTCATTTCATCAGTCCATAAAACCTTAGAAAAATAAGTCTTGAGATATTTCTTGGCCCAGTCTTGACGTTTCAGCTTGTGTGTCTTGTTCAGTGGTGGTCGTCTTTCAGCCTTTCTTACCTTGGCCATGTCTCTGAGTATTGCACACCTTGTGCTTTTGGGCACTCCAGTGATGTTGCAGCTCTGAAATATGGCCAAACTGGTGGCAAGTGGCATCTTGGCAGCTGCACGCTTGACTTTTCTCAGTTCATGGGCAGTTATTTTGCGCCTTGGTTTTTCCACACGCTTCTTGCGACCCTGCTGACTATTTTGAATGAAACGCTTGATTGTTCGATGATCACGCTTCAGAAGCTTTGCAATTTTAAGAGTGCTCCATCCCTCTGCAAGATATCTCACTATTTTTGACTTTTCTGAGCCTGTCAAGTCCTTCTTTTGACCCATTTTGCCAAAGGAAAGGAAGTTGCCTAATAATTATGCACACCTAATATAGGGTGTTGATGTCATTAGACCACACCCCTTCTCATTACAGAGATGCACATCACCTAATATGCTTAATTGGTAGTAGGCTTTCGAGCCTAGACAGCTTGGAGTAAGACAATATGCATAAAGAGGATGATGTGGTCAAAATACTCATTTGCCTAATAATTCTGCACGCAGTGTATATACTGTGGTTCTATTCTGCTATTAGAAAAACACTAATTTTGGGCAAAAATATTTAATTACAGCCTAGTCTGGATCTGTACGTGTGAGATACACACTTTTGATACTGTGGTTCTATTCTGCTATTAGAAAAACACAAATTTTGGGCAAAAAACTTTAATTACGGCCTATTCTGGATCTGTACATGTGAGATACACCCTTTACATACTGTGGTTCTATTCTGCTATTAATAAAACAACCAGTTTGGGCAAAAATCTTTAATTATGGCCTAGTCTGGATCTGTACGTGTGAGATACACACTTTACATACTGTCGTTCTATTCTGCTATTAGAAAAACACTAATTTTGGGCAAAAATCTTTAATTACGGCCTAGTCTGGATCTGTACCTGTGAGATTGTCACGAGGGTGTCAAGACCCACGCCGTTATACCCGGGGTCAGGAAGTCACATCAGTTGGCTGCGCGCGCTATGTAAGATAGGGCTGTTTCCTTATGGTAGCTTTCTGGGTTTGCTTTGCAACCCTTTTTGGCTCACTCAGGGATCCGTAGCTCCTTCTCCTCAGCTGTTCCTTGTCCAGCACTCCCAACCTCCTTATATTCCCCTCTCACACTTCTCTGGTTGCCAGATATAGAGCTTCCTGCCTGGACTTCTATACTGACCCTCTGGAGCTGTGTTGCTGCGTTCTCTGGTTGTTGGTCCAGAACGTTACCCTCCGGATTCCTTTTGGACCTTTGTGGTCTGCTGTGGTCGCCCACCTGGGTGTATGTGTTTGTCTGTATTGTCTGTCCTCTCCCTGGTGTTTCCCTCTTAGTGTCAGTGGTGCTGACTAGCGATCCCACCGGCCCATTCACTATATAGGGCTCATTCTAGGGAAAGCCAGGGTTTAGGCACGTGATCGCCGCACGGGTGAGGAACCCGTCTAGGGACGTCAGGGCAGTCAGGTGCCAGCCGCAAGGTGAGTCAGGGGTCACCACCTTTCCCTCTCCCTTGGGCAGGGCTTTCCCTTTTCCCTCCCTGTGCGTGACGCCGGTCATTACAGAGATGCACCCTTTACATACTGTCGTTCTATTCTGCTATTAGAAAAACACTAATTTTAACGCATGAGATACACACTTTTTTAAAAAAATAATAATTCTTTATTGTTTTCTTTTCCATAATATAAATAATTATAACAATCTTTTAATTTCATAACATTATAATTTCAATGACAATTCATTTTCCGTTTAATAATAAGAGAAAAAAAAAGAAAAGGTCTTTTCTCTCTCCCCAACCCCCTACAGCCCCAGCACACCCCATACCGTCATCTCAAAGGAAGATCACTTTATTAACTTTTTCTGCCATGTTCTAATAAAACTATGTTTTTTCTTAATATTTGCCAGATGAAATTCCTTTCTGGCAAGTGAAGTTCTAGTGAGCCTCTCCCATTCCCTGACCGTGGGTACAGCACTACCTCCCCAATGTCCAACAATACATTTCCTTGCTTGAAACAGGAGTTTGGATACTATTTCTCGATGTTGGGGGGTATTGATTT
This sequence comes from Bufo bufo, assembly GCF_905171765.1. Lineage (NCBI taxonomy): Eukaryota > Metazoa > Chordata > Amphibia > Anura > Bufonidae > Bufo > Bufo bufo. The sequence continues at coordinate 46,865 of NW_024400078.1, forward strand.
TTTCCATCACTCCCAGTATGTATAGCTCAAATTGCCTGGGGATTTTGATCCTGTGATATTGCTCTAGTCTATCATTTACCTTTCCCAAGAACTCTTGAGTTTTTTTGCATGACCAGAGTATATATGGACATCATCCACCCCTACTTCCCCACATTTTAGGCAGCTAAAGATTTTAGGTTTGTAACACTTCATTAATATCCTAGGGGAATAATACAGGCGATATAGTATATTAAATTGAGTAATCCTATAGGAAAAGTTCTTTGAAATCCTATTTTTTTCTTGTTTAGCCAGATCCCAAAACTCTTCTCGCTGAGGGTTTATAACATCTCGCCATTTATGCATTAAACAAATGGCTGCTCTCTTCTTAGTTTTTCGCTGTAGTAAGCATTCATATATTTTAGATACTAATTTTCCCCCTGGTGTCAATTTAGATATATTAGCTAACGACTGTGGGAGAGTATCAATTTGTGTGCATCTTTTCCTAGCGATGCTCGTAATGCATATTTTAATTGTAAATAATAAAACCTCATGTATATATTACCAAGTCCATACTCCTTTTTGAGATCTTCATACAGTATTACATCCCCCTGTCTCCATACCTGGCCTACTTTATAGACTCCATGTTTCCACCAAATTTTCTGTTCTATTAAGTTCTGAAAGTGGGTATTTCCCCACAATATGGTGTCCAGTCTGATTCCACAGTGCTCTTACCTGCCTCCAGACACTATCCATCAGCTCAAATACCGGTATCTTACTACCCTGTTGTGTCAAAATACCGGCTTCTATTAATTGAAAGATAGTGTAGTTCTCTAACCTGTCATTTATCCCTTCAATCATGGCCTTGTATCTTTGCGTATTACTCCACGTTATCATATTTTTTATATGCCCAGACATGAAATAAAGTTCCAAGTCTGGAACTGGTAATCCACCCTCCTTCTCATGAATGCACAATATTTGTGCTTTTATCCTTGTTTTTTTCCCTCTCCATATCAAATCCATTAAGAAGCTGGCTATTATGTTAAATATTTTTTTGGGGATTATTACCGGTGGATTCCATAGCATATAGTTCAGGGAAGGTAATAGACACATTTTTATCAAAGATATACGACCTGCCATCGAGACATATAATATTTTCCATACATCAATTTTTTTCCTATTCTCCTGTATTTTGGGCATCACATTTAGTTGAACATAATCATTGGGATTTGGAGTTATTTGAATACCCAGATATTTAACGGGATGTGAACAAGGTCTGAAGGTGATGAAATCCATCTCACAGCCAAGCTTTCACACAACCGCCTAGCAGGACAACTAGTGCATGATGGGCTCCGATATTTTCCTGACAGGAATATATTGGCAAAAGTCTCAGCTTTTAATATCTGCATTTATGACTAGCCAGTATAGTCAGTGACATATCCGTTTGGTGCATTTTTTTCTGTGATTTATATGATTATATTTTCATCCGCACAATGCTTCGGTTTGTGTAGGATGCCTTTGTGGTGCATGTGGACCGCGCCGACATCCTCCATTGTATGCATTTTTTGCTGGGGATAGTCGTTTGCTGCGGTCCACATGCGGTGGGGCTGCTTCCCCAATAAAAATCACGCTACAGTGTTTGGGGTTTGAGCAGCTCCCCCATATTTGCCACAATATTTCTGTGATTTTGTTTTGTTTTATATGTAGTGTATGTGCCTTTACCTGGCATTTAAACACTCCTTTGCACCTGGTAACCTCCATCACACGGTCTGATATGGGTGTGGCTTACAGTCTGGCTTTGTTCACATTGCACTAGTTGTCCTGCTATGCGGTTGTGTGGAAGCTAGGCTGTGAGCTGGATTTCATCACCTTCAGACCTTGTTCACACCATGGTTAGCGTAGTGGTAGGACCCCTTGCCATGCTGAGTGACCGTGACGTGGTGCATGATGGGCTCCGATATTTTCCTGACAGGAATATATTGGCAAAAGTCTCAGCTTTTAATATCTGACTCCTATCCCTATGAGCCAATCCAGATGGTAGGAGGGCTCACCTAGGGTCCCTACTAGCCCTAAGGAAATCCCTGGACTTAGGATCAGGGTAAGACAACCTGTTCCTCCTAGACACGGACGAACAGGTGTCTAATATGCCAAGCTGCAAGGAAGGGAGTACATATACAGCCTATGGATATGGCAGGTGAGTGAAACCACTTCAACACCTACCTGCCACAGACACACTGACTGGAACCCGTGCTCAAAAGTTGATGTCCACACCAAACATAAAAAGGACACAGCACACACACAGGAAACCAGATCCATAGCTGCAATGAGGATAGACACCACACAAACATAAACATAACATCACAACATGTCTTTTATGACCACAAGGGTGGCCCTCACTGGATGATGGTATAAGGATACCAGGAGGATGACTCCAGCATAACATGCGTGGAGTACCCCTCAGCTACAGGCTTCCAGCAGAGACTAAATAGCCCAAGTAGCCACACCCACACAGACACACACTGGGAAGGAAGTTAACCCTTCCAACACCAGACTAGGTAAGGTAACCACTTAAAGGGGAAGTGAACATACAACTAAATCCTGTGCACACCAAACAAAGTGCACACATAAAACTACACATTGCTAGAGGCAAGCGCATGCATAGACTGCGAGCCGCCTAGCTTCCAGCTCAGGCTGCTCCACTGCCAAGAACCTTATGTTGCCAGCGACAACCACACGTGAGGCGACATACTAGCAGCCCTCACCTGGTTGAGAACAAAACCAGACCGCGGGCAACTGCATGCGTCACAAGGAGTCACGACCATTACCATGGTCGTGACACTTCCACCCCTCAAAGCCCCCCCACCAAAAAAAAGGGATACTAGTGAGGAAAGCAAAAACAGGGATGGGAGAAGGGGAAAAGAAGCAGAAACAATGTCAGTGCAAGCGAGTCTCCCCAGGACTGCTGCCAGCCCCTGGAGCAACACACAGGAACCAGGGCGCCGACTGCCAGCCCCTGGAGCAACACACAGGAACCAGAGCGCCAGCAAAGAAACAGCCCGGCGAGACCGCACTGAACACTGCGTCTACTCTACTCACGTTCCCACTACAGGTCGTTGCCAACAGCCACTCTTAACCAGCACACCGCCAGAACACTAACGGAATGCTGCCAGCAGTCGGCCAGAGATAGGAACATAGAGAAGGACAAGGGGGCACCAATACAGGCAACGGTGAAAACGAATGGCGGGGAAAAAGCCACTCACCGCGCCGTTAACGGTGAAACCCCCAATACGCTCTCCCTCCAGAGAACGAGCATGCACCCCATCAACAGATGGCGATACATGCTGCACCCTCTTTCGAAGGTCGATCCAAGCAAGGAGCCATTGTGATCATAATGTCACGGATGAGAGTGGGGGAAACCCTCAACCGTGCGATGTTAAAGGATAATGGAAGCTGCTAGGCCAGGACCACAGGATCAGGGAGCAGGCCAGCTCCTATTGCGTCCCTAATACTGACCCTGACTCCTATCCGTATGAGCTAACCCAGATGGTAGGAGGGCTCATACTCCGGAACCTATGGTCCCTACTAGCCCTAAGGAAATCCCTGGACTTAGGAGCAGGGTAAGACGACCTGTTCCTCCTAGACACGGACGAACAGGTGTCTAACTGGCCAAGCTGCAAGGAAGGGAGTACATATACAGCCTATGGATATGGCAGGTGAGTGAAACCACTTCCACACCTACCTGCCACAGACACACTGACTGTAACCCGTGCTCAAAAGCTGATGTCCACACCAAACATAAAAAGGACACAGCACATACACATAAACACACAGGAAACCAGATCCATAGCTGCAATGAGGATAGACACCACACAAACATAAACATAACATCACAACATGTCTTTTATGACCACAAGGGTGGCCCTCACTGGAAGATGGTATAAGGATACCAGGAGGATAACTCCAGCATAACATGCGTGGAGTACCCCTCAGCTACAGGCTTCCAGCAGAGGCAAAAGATACTGCTGTTCTATTCTGTTATCAAAAAAACACCCATTTTGGGCAAAGTACTTAATATTGCAGTCTTTGCTGCTTCTGTCAGTATGAGATACACGCATTAGAAACTGCTGTTCTATTCTGTTATTAAAAAAAAAACACCTATTTTGGGCAGAATACTTAATTTTGCAGCTTATGCTGCATCTGTCGGTGTGAGATGCATGCGATAGTGGTGTTCTATTTTATTATTAAAAAACACTCATTTTGGGAAAAGTACTTAATATTGCAGCCTTGTCAGCATCTGTCAGTGCGACTAAAAGCTTGAAATACAGCAATAATATTCTGGGTTTAAAAAAACACCCATTTTGGGCAAAATACTGAATTGGAGGCCTTGGCTGCATCTGTCAGTGTGAGATACACGTTTTAGATACTGCTGTCATATTCTGTTATTAAAAAAACACCAGTTTTGGGCAAAATACTACATTTTACAGCCCTTGTTGCATCTGTCAGTGTGAAACACAAGTGTTAGATACTGCTGTCATATTCTGTTATTAAAAAAAAACACTCTTTTAGGGCAAAATACAAAATTTTTCAGCCCTAGTTGCATCTTTCAGTGTGAATTGCAAGCGTTAGATACTGCTGTCATATTCTGTTTTTAAAAAAAAACACCCTTTTTGGGCAAAATACTAAATTTTACAGCCCTTATTGCATCTGTCAGTGTGAGATACAAGCGTTAGATACTGCTGTCATATTCTGTTATTAACCTCTTCCAGACACAGGGCGTACAGGTACGCCCTTATGTCCTGGTACTTAAGGACACAGGGCATACCTGTATGCCCTGTGTATTTCTGATCACCGCCATGCAGCGGGCGGTGATCGGAAACCAGTGCCTGCTCAAATCATACAAATTATTAAAATGGAAAATCTGCCAAAAAAGTGAAATTTTGAAATTGTATCTCTATTTTCCATTAATTCTTGTGGAACACCTAAAGGGTTAACAAAGTTTGTAAAATCAGTTTTGAATACCTTGAGGGGTGTAGTTTCTAGAATGGGGTAATTTTTGGGTGGTTTATATTATGTAAGCCTCGCAAAGTCACTTCAGACCTGAACTGGTCCCTAAAAATTGGGTTTTTGAAAATTTCAGAACAATTTCAAGACTTGCTTCTAAACTTCTAAGCCTTGTAACATCCACAAAAAATAAAATATCATTCCCAAAATGATAGACATATGGGGAATGTAAAGTAATAACTATTTTTGGAGGTATTACTATGTATTATAGAAGTAGAGAAATTGAAACTTGGAAATTTGCATTTTATTAAAAAAAAATTGATAAATTTGGTATTTTTTTATAAATAAAAATGATTTTTTTTAAACTTCATTTTACCAGTGTCATGAAGTACAATATGTGATGGAAAAACTATCTCAGAATGGCCTAAATAAGCCAAAGCGTTTTAAAGTTATCAGCACTTAAAGTGACACTGGTCAGATTTGC